>NC_091304.1:52536296-52611296 GCF_038502225.1 Cherax quadricarinatus
GCAGAAATGTTCAATTTTTGCCTATGTTCACACGTGTCCAATTGGCCAGTCTAATACACAGTCACAAATGGGTTGACATTATTTATACAATTATTATAATAATGCAGTCTGCACAACAGTAAATCTTATATTTTTTATGTGAATAAAAATACAAACGAAGAAGCATAATATAAAAGGCCTGGAGATGTGACGAACAAAACAAAGAAAATGTTATTTTACGCTAGGAATGTCTGCATGTTAATTCTGGACCTCATTTTGAAATTGGCCTTCCTTTCGACTGTGTATGAAATTGGCCAACTTACCATAACTTTATTGGGTAGATGAGATCTGTGAATGTGCGGGTTTCTTGTACTCAATCGATAGAAGAAAGCAGTTCGCAAATAGCCATGAGTTTGGTTCATTGGTACAATGGAATTGGCTCAAAATAGGCCTGCTAAAGTGAGCAAAATTGGGCAATGTATAATGCCGAACCGCCACTCTCAAGGAGCCGTAATCTGCAGTTCTTCCATCACCATACTTTTGCTCACACATTGGAAAAGATTCTTAACCATTCTATAGGAGAAAATAAATTTTTTTTTAAATTCCTTCAACACTGAGAAGAAGCTTTGTAGGGGTCTTGACAGTGAAAGTAATGAAACAAAAAACAAAATAAAACAAAAATGAATAATATTTCAGCAAGTTACCTGGTTTATGAAGGGACTTGATCTGCTGTTTCTCAATAACTCCCTAATGAGTTTTCAATTACTCGAGAAAACGTAGATTAGACGCAGTGTGTCCAGTCGAGTAGTGTCAAACCCCAACACTCAAGTCCATATCCTGAACCAGCCTGAAATACAATCAACATTTTAGGCATAATTCAACATATCCTCCATAAGCCATGTGTGCTGTAAGAGGACTGAAATGCGAGGAGCAAGGGCCAATAACCCTTCTGTATAAATTATTTTTTTATTATCACACTGGCCGATTCCCACCAAGGCAGGGTGGCCCAAAAGAAAAACTTCACCATCATTCACTCCATCACTGTCTTGCTGTGTTGGAAGCGACATCACAGTTTTTAAATGGCAACATTAACACTCTCCTTCAGAGTGCAGGCACTGTACTTCCCATCTCCATGTCAAATATAGTAATTTATACCCATGGATACTACCATCCTTTTTCAAAATTTAGCCAGTCAGAATGGGAGGGAAGGGAAGAGGAGGTCCTTCATACTGTATAATACCTTAAAGAGTACTTTCTATGAACTAGATGCAGGTTAAGCAGGCATTCTTAAACAAACAAGAGTGTAGATTAATGAACAATGTACAATTTAAAAGTATACATTATCAAAGTGATTCAGATTTATTAATCCTTGCTATGAACATAGTGACTTCTAATCAGACATTGCTGGCAAGTCTCCCATACAATAGCTGTCAAACTCACTATAGCATATAGGCTGTCAAACCTCTTGACTTAATAGAACCATGCATAACTTTTGGTCAAAGGCACTGAGATGTTGTGCACAGGATCCATAGATGATGAGGACCAACTGCCAGATTTTGGATAATCAAATACAGATTACAGCTGTAATTGTTAAAAACAAATTAAAAAGTAAAACAGTAAGTCTTGAATTTACGAACACATTGGGGACCTTCCTGAATTGTGTATAATAATGATATTATACACAATAATCATATATACAATACATAAAATTCTCAACATGTTTCTAAGTTGCAGTCTTATTGTAAAAGATTTTACGTAAAGGTAGTCTTTGATTTACAATGGGGTTACGCTCACAAACCCATCCTGCTGAAAAATACCCTGCTGAATATTTTTCAACAAGTCGGGCCGCCTCACTGAAGGCAGGTGACCTAAAAAGAAAGAAAATCCCCAAAAAGAAAATACTTTCATCATAATTCAACACTTCACCTCACCACACATAACAATCACTGTTTTTGCAGAGGTGCTCAGAACACACAGTTTAGAAGCATATACGATAAAGATACACAACATCCTCCAAACTGCCAATATCCCAAACCCTTCCTTTAGAGTGCAGGCATTGTAATGTACTCTAGGACTCCAGTCCGTTATATAAATAACTGGCTTCTGAATCTTTCACTAAATATTACCCTCTGCTCACACTCCAACAGATCGTCAGGTCCAAATACCATTCGCCTCCATTCACTCCTATCGAACACGCCATGCGCGCCTCCTGCAAGTCCAAGCCTCTGCTATGGAGTAGACACCTAGCATTTAGTAGACATGATGGCTTGGGAAAATTTGGTTAAATACAGATAAATCCACTACTGTGCATCACTACTGCACTGTCAACCTCATGAAGTGAGGATCATCTGTACAGTCTATTACATACCCATTACCCAACTACAATAGGGCAAGGTGCAAATAGAAGATGGGCAAGCTTTCTTTACTGAATACCACTGGAGCAGGTGTTCTTCATACCAAACACCACTCAGCTACGGGCAAGCCTCTCACACCAAATCACTGAAGTACGGGCAAGCCTCTTACACCATATACCACTGAAGCATGGGCAAGCCTTCCTCTACACCATACCAATGAAGCATGGGTGTTTCTCTTACACCTGCCACCCCTGTTTGCCCAGCAGTATATCAGCCATCTCACTGATACTTCATGTTCTCCCATATATAAATCTCTTGCTTAAATATCATCACTAACCTAAGACAGAAATTAGCTTGCTGGATAAGTCTTGGTTGGCAATTAACATGTCATCAAACCTGCCACCTAGGTAACTAGCCAACAATGGTGACTGTTACCAATGATATTCATTGTATTTGGAAGGCATTCATAATAATTACTCACATCAACTCGAGTACAGTTGTATCAGCAGTACAGGCATGATACATTGTACTTAAAATCCAGGTGCCTCATAGCTAGTTAGTTGCATCTAGCTCACGCTGAGGTCCAGGGATTGGATGCCCGGTACGACTGGACATTAGATGTGTTTCCTTTAGACACCTGCTGCCATGTTCACCTATCAGTAAATACAGTGGACCTCGCCTAACGATATTAACTGCTCCCTGAGAGAGCTCATCGTTAGCTGAAATTATCGCTAGCCGAGTTAATTTTCCTCATAAGAAATAATGGAAATCCAATTAATCCATTCCAGACAGCCAAAAGTGTTTAATTTTTTTTCATGAAATATACATTTCTCTACAAAGAAAATAAGATATGCACACAATCACATAAATAATGTTAAAATGACACTCTACCTTTATTGAAGAGTATTGATGAGTGATGAGACACTGTTTTCTTGAACACTGGGATTTTCTAGAGTGATACACCAGCAAGACTTCACTTGCAATCCTCTACTAGCATTACAACAAACATGAGGAGTTACCTGTCTTTCATAGGCTTGTGTCCTGGGAGTGCCTTTCCTCCTGAGTAATGTAGGTCCTGTCGGCATTTTCTTCCAGAACAGGTCTGTTTCCTCACAACTGAACACTTGTTGGGGGATGAATTTTCAGCTTGCCATGCCTTACTGCACTGTGTATGCCACTACAATTCTTGCAACTTCAAACCAACCTTGCTGGCCTTTAATTCACTAATATGAGCACTAGTTCAGGCATTTTTCCTGTTCACCTGGGTGTTAGCTGATCGTTGTGGGTCGCATCCTGGGACAAGATTAAGGACCCCAATGGAAATAAGTTAGACAGTCCCCGATGATGCACTGACTTTCTTGGGTTATCCTGCGCCAGCCTCAGTTAATTTTCTCGTAATTGTTTCAATGCTAAGCCACACCAACAACACACTCGCCATCTTTATAGTCCAGCTGATGGTGGCAGCAACAGCTGACTGATGGTGCAGCAGCAGTTGACCGCAGCAGCAGCAGCGACCATGGTCCAGAACAGCTGGCTGGTCCAGCAACACAGCTGGCTGGTCCAGCAACAGCTGGCTGTCCAGCAACAGCTGGCTGGTCCAGCAACATGACTGTCCAGCAACAGCTGACTGATCCAGCAACAGCTGACCATAGCAGCAGCAGCAGCGACTGATCAGCAACAGTTGACTGGTCCAAAAACAGCTGACCGTGGTGAAGCAGTGCTGACTGGGTCCAGCAACAGCTGACTGTGGTGCGTCCAGCAGCCGACTGGTCCAGCAACAGTTGATCATTCCAGCAACAGCGACTGCAGCAGCAGCGAAGACTGATCCAGCAACAGCTGACTGTCCAGCAACAGCTGACCGCGGCGTACAGCAGCAGCGCCACCATGGTACAGCAGCAGCTGACTGATCCAGCAACAGCTGACCATGGTGCAACAATAGCTGACTGATCCAGCAACAGCCGACTGGTCCAGCAACAGCGACCGAGTGCAGCAGCCGACTGTGGCACGAGAAATTTATCACCCTTTACCAAGAAAAGCTGGTACGAAGCTTTTAACGGCGGTGACTTATATTTAGCAGTTACAAGCACTATAAATAATGGAATACAAAATGTATCGAATGTATGCATGCAACCGCCACCCTGGCTTGTAAACAATGCCACCGGGCGAACAAGTGAGGCTGGCTCAGGCCGCATGGACGATCTCGACGAATCGCTGCTTGAGCTTAGTTTTTTAGTAAGAAGTGAGCAAAAATTTTTGCGCTAAAAATGTATCGCTAGGCGGATTTAACGCTATGTGATGCCAACATAAATAGGTCCACTGTGGTGCTGGAGTGTTAGTCGACTGGTCTGGGGTCACATCCTGGGACAAACGTGACTCTAATTTGTGGGAAATACTCTGCATAACAAGGGGCTTTCTATACAGTAGCATGTCACTGATGTCAGCTATGGTCTGTATACCTTGTACATACACTGTGTAAATAAGATACAGTGGTACTCGAGTTACTTAACCTAACTTATTCCAGAAGGCTGTTCGGATGCCGATATCAATTTCAGAATTTGTTCGCATATGAATAAAGCAAATTAGATTAGACTGCTCAGATCCCAAAAATACACTTACAAAAGCACTTACAAAAATATATTTACACAATTGTTCGAGTTGGGAGTGTTCGAACTTGGAGGTAACACTGTGGACACACATATTACTGGTTGGCTGCCATGTAACAAACAGTTTGTTAATATAAGATTTAGCTTGGGATTTTTAATCTAGGGGTTAGCACCCAGGATAACTCAGGAAAGTCTATGCATCACTGGGACTGTTGATCTTACTTCCATTGTGTCCCCAATCTTGTCTCCCAGGATGCCACTGTTACTCATTGTGGTTGGGATAGTCAGGGACTGTGGTTCCTGTCTATGGGCAAAGGTAAAAGTTACACTCATCTCAAGCATAACAGGCCACCCAGGGCTATCCCAGTAAACAGAAAGCACTAAAACATCATTTGTACTTCAATGGCTGGTTAATAGAGGGTTAGGCAAAAATCCTAGTTAGAAAGACCATTTATTCAACATAACACTATATACACACTCTAGAAAACACTTTCATGTATCTCCTATCCTAAACGCTCTGCTATAACAGGCAAGAAGCAGACGGCCATGTCCATGCAACTATAACACTCGCCTAGTCAGCCCAGGCCTTCACTCACCTAAATACCAACCACATTTCTACCACCATCCCACTGCACCCTGACCATGTCAGAGCCTAGGTGAGCATACAGGTAAGCTTATAGAAGTGGTTTTATGGCTTGCTAGTTAAACAAAGGGATACACAACTACAAATCTATATTTAATACACAGACCGATGCCAGCCTCCATGCCATGCTGATCTATGGATTCTCCCAGCCACGCCTACCCTACGCACCTAAACACAGTTGGAAAATAAATACTCAGCAGGATTTTTTATAATTACAGTTAGAGGATTTTTACAGTAATTCTAAATGCACATTATAAATTGAAATATGCTTACAATATATAATATTCATACACATGGCACACTCTCACTATATGTACACTACAATGTCATGCAGAACCTGCCTAACACCCTCACCCCAGACCAAAGTCTCGCCTGCTAGCAGGATCTACATGGACACCGGGCTTAGGCAATGGAAAAGAAAGAAAATAAACCCCACATTGCTGTCTGAGGCAAAGGGCAAATGATAACAGGGGAATACCACCATACAATCACGGCCCATACCAACATGTAATATTAACAAACTGAGGTACTAGATTGCAGACATGTGAAACTCACAACATAAAAGTGACTGTTCTATGCTGTAACGAGTCCACAGTCACTCTTCTTAGACAACTGTGTTAGGAAAAAATCACACAACAGCGCTGGTTAGGCACTGGCGCATGCATTTTACCTAAATTACATCAAGCAAACTGATAATTTGATGCTAACTTTGTACGGGCGTCTCTGAGGAATGTCGCTTATGAAGTAACACCAAAGTTCAGTATGTTGGTAAGGCAGACCAACTGGTGCCACCAAAAAAAATTTTTAAACAGGGCACATTTTCCAGAGGAGTTCAAAACAAGAAAACAGATTTATATGTTAATTTACTTAGAAGGTAACATCGCATTATCACCCCATCTCACAGCAATCTTTAGTAACAAAACTGGTTCTGGCGACACACCTTCATGAATCAGAATACAGGAGGGGGAAATATCAGGCTCAAAACAACGGGTGGATAGTCATATACGGTTGGTGAATCAGGCTTAAAACTTGGAATACCATTGAAGACCCACAAAGGTGGACTCCATAGCCGACACCTACACGTCATCTCAAGGACCCTGGAGTCACCTCAGCGGTGATCCAAAAGGAAAATTGAAAAGAGTCCTGAGAAGTAAACACTGATCAAGAGAGACAAGGACCCAAACAGTGGAGGGCATCACCGCCAGCCCCACATTCACTAAAACGTTAGATCCAACAGCCCCTATCCCAACAAAAAACAGAGGCAAGGCATTCCAGCCAACACCCTAAAATGTAGCATACCTTACCTAGGCATGGCACTTGATGTGACTCCCCAAACATACACACACTCGGAATCCTGATACCTCCAGCTCAACCTGCCCTTCCCCTTTGGGTGGCCCAGGTTCCATCACTGCCTACCAAAAATCACTGCAAAATAAGAATACATCAGTCTATACACTAATCATGCATTTTAACCCTTTGGGGTTTTATGTACAGTACGCCTTCCCGTGGGGTTTTTGTCGTACTGATGCGCAAAATTCTGCGGCCTCAAATCTCACGGAAAAGGCTGATAAGCCTAGATGGAGAGAATGGGTCTTGTGGGGGTGTCTTAGTAGGAAAAATCTAGGACCCAGTGGTCATTGTGGGAATGCATCATAGTACAAAATTTTCCCCCTCCCCTGTGGAAAGGGGTTCCTCACTCCTCGCGAATTGGACACTTTTTTTCCCCCAGTGACAGTTCTAATACAGATGGAAGTGACAGTGAAGATGAGTTCAAGGTTCTGGTGAGGTTTTGACTGAAACAAGCCATAATATGGGGAAAATGAGGGAAACCCAGACAACCCACAGCCTTCCACCTCTGGTGCTGGGCCGTGTTCAGTTGTACCAGAATCAAAGAGGAAACTCCTATTTCCCAAAATCCCAGACTCAGATGTGAGCATTGGTGATGATAATGATAGGGGGTTAAAACTAAAAAGATCTTCAAACTTTTTCCCAAAGAATGGGGAGGAGGGGGAGAGGAGGAGGAGGCAGAGGAGGAGGGGGGCAAGAGGAGGAGGAGGAAAAAGAGGAGGGGGGGAAAAGAGGAGGAGGAGGCAGAGGAGGAGGGGGAGGAGGAGGAGGAAGAAAGAAAAGGAGGGGGAGGAGGGAAAAAGGGAGGAGGGGGAAAAAGGGGAGGAGGAGGGGGAAAAGAAGAAGAATCTAATGATAACAATAATACATAATAATAATACATAATAATAATAAAAATAATAATAATAAAAATTTAAAAATACATAATAATAATAATAGGGGTAATAATAATAATTTTAAAATTAAATGTTCCCCCATGACAGTAACAAGATAAGGGAGATAACATCTGATAAGTTTTTGACGTTTGATGAGGGTAAATGAGGGTGAGCTGATCCCAAAAATGAATGAACATGCCTCCTTTTTTTTTGCTGGTTACTAACTTTTTCTGTCTGTCTATTTCCTTCTGTAAAGCTCCTGTCTACCCACCCCGGCTCTCTGTCTCGGGGGGGGCCCCCAAAAGCCCTTCATCACTTTTACTCACATTTTCCCAAACCGAGTATAGCATTTTGTCTGGGTTTCTTAGGTTATCCGGGAATTTTACCATGTATTCTTGTATTTATGTGTACCTGTAGGGGAGATAGACAGACAGATAAATGGGGGAGAAAGATAATTAGTTTTAGAATGGAGGGGGGGAAGCGGCATAACCCCATTTTTTTGACGGGCCCGGGGGGAAAGAGTAAGGGAAGGCCAAATTTGCCCTTTGAAAAGCTGCGGACTCCTTGTTTTTACACTATGGACAGGGGGGGAAGGAGTGGGGGAAGAGGAAGAAGGGAGGAGGGGGAAAGGGGGGGAGGGGGGAAAAGGGGAGGAGGGGAAAGGGAGGGGGAGGAGGAAGGGGAGGGGAAAAAGGGAAGGAGGAAGAAAAAGGAGGGAAGAGGAATAAGAGGGAAGGGAGGGGGAGGGAAGAAAAGGGAAAGAGGGGGGAAGGGGAGGAAGAGGAAGAAGAGGAGGAGGAGGAAGAGTAGGAGGAAGGGAAAAAGGGAGGAGGGGGGGAAGGAGGAGGGGGGAAGAGGAAAAAGTGGAGGAAGAGGAAGAGGGGGAAGAGGAAGATTTGAGGAAGGTGGGGGAAGAGGAGGAAGAGGGAAGGGAAGAGGAGGAGGAGGGGTTGGAACACTGTCACTGGTACTTTGGTCCCTAACATTTCTGTCTTCTATTTGTCTGTCTGTGGCTCCCTTTCCACTGTCACCCGTCTGGCTCTCTTCTAAAAAACCACAAGACTTTTCTCATTTTCTCACATCTTCAAACAAATTAAAACCCTTTGTTTTGGATTTCTTGGGTTATCCTAGGTAATTTATACTATTATCTTGTTTTATTTTCCCTGTGAGACAGAGATAGATAGACAGATGAAGGAGAGACAGTTTTAAGAGATGGGAATGGGGAAAAAAGATAAAACACCATTTGTATGACCCATGTTTCAGAGTTCCACAAGCTGCAGAACTAATAGGAATATTTTTCAGTGACTGTATTTTGGGTTATATATTATAGAACAATAATAAAAACAATGTTTTGTATTGTTTGTTTTTGTAAACAAGTTTTTAAACAATATATTGATAAATTTTGTTTTTGTGCTTATTGTTTTGTATAAAAAGTGTATATATTACATTTCACCTTACTTTGGTCTCATAGGACATAAAAATTTAAAAAATAAAATAGTAAAAAAAAAAACAAACCTTCAAATCAAGTAAACTAAAATTTACCGGGTGGGGCCAAAGCGCTTTTTTGCCATCTGTGGGTCATTTTCTACCAAAAATTCCTTTCATCCATATCTCCGTAAATATTTAGTAATTTTTTTTTTTTATCCCATAATGTTTAGAAAAAACTCTATTTTTTATAAGAAAAAAAATTTTTTTGAAATTTGGGACCCTGGAAACGGTTTGGGGGGGCCTGGACCCCCCCAAAGGGTTAAACATGAGACATGGCATCAAACCACATTTCCGCTCCCCTCAAAAATGAATCCCCAAGATTAAATTTTGGGGAAACCAAAGGGCCCCCCTCTTAAAAGTCATGATTGTGGGTTTTTTATTAAGTGAAAAAACTTAAAGGAAATGGTCACTATACACAGTTATAGGGGGAACTGAATGATGATATTAAACCCCAAAAAGTTGTTTCTGCCAACCTTTTAAAACAAAGCCTCCTTTTTTAAGGGGGTATAACTTCTTTGGTGACTTTTACTTTTTTTTAGAAAGCAAAGAGTGGGGTTTTCCTGCTCTACCCTGCAACAAGACTGCCCCCCAAATCCTTTATCGTTTTTCAAAACCCCGGGGGGGGTAACTCAAGGTTACACATAAAAAATCTTGAGGGTTAATGGCATACAAAAGGGTTTATGTCAGAGATTTAAAGTTACAAATTGGGGGTGTCCTTGGCACACATGGGCATGGGGAAAAGAAGACCCCCCCTGGTTTATTACACAATTTTTGAGTTCATAAGAGGAAAAAACCTTAACTTAAATGTACCGGGGCAGTCAGTGCCCTGTTCAAAGGGATCACCCGTTGAGACCCGTAAAAAACAACGTCCATGGACCCCCTTGGTACAAACAGTCTCTAAAAAAAGAAAAATTTCCCCCTTTTGAAACCCCTTTTTACCCCAACCCATCATGCCAGGCCTGTTGGGGTTGCCAAAAATTTCCCAAAAACCCCTACCTCATGGGGGTTAATAGGCCCCCCCTATTTTTCCCCGCATCCCCCCCAAAACTCTTTCCCCGAAAAGGGGAAATGGTGAGCCAACACTACAACCCATCTTTCAGAAGATCCAAATCTTCCACCTTTTCTTACAATTTTCCCCTTACATTATCTTTCTCAGGGACCTTATCCACCCCTCTTTTTAAGCCCCCCCCAGTTCCATCCCCCAAACCTTCCCCCGGACTCCGGGTCCAATGCCAATCCCATCTCTCCCGCTTCCCCGAATATTGGGACCACCTCATGGTCCCCCATCATCCCGGGCAGACTGGCAGGCTGGTGCACTAGTGCCTGACCTCATCTTAGCCAAGCAGTTTCTGAAATTGAGAAAAAGCACCTCGGGGAAAAATCACCATCCTCCGTAGATGACTTAATGATTAGAGTGCTTCCCCCCAGTAATGAAAAAGGGGGAGGGAAATTTCCCCCCATCCCAGTCCTTTCTGGTACTGGTAAAACCATGCTTTGCCCTGAGAGACGGGGGAAAACCATTGTGCTTTTCTTTGACTCCTAGGATGACATACTTTTTAATTTAACCTCAAGTAGGCCTCTCAAAATTTACATGACATTTCATAAATATGACTTCTGGGTGATTTGTCCAAACCCCTAAGAGAAAAAAATGTTTCACCAGAAATCTCAAAACCACACACACAAAGTTTCAAAAAGGGGTATTCCACTTTTAACCTTTTTAGAAGAATTTATTAATAAACACTGGTTAGTCAGCTCCCCTTTTAACACTTAACTGGCCCTTGGAAAATCTGAAAAATCAGACAATGACCCCTTTAAATTTGGGTTCTGCGGCCATTGGACTGGGCCCCTTAAAAGTCTTCTCATTTGAAACTCTGCAAAATAAACATTTGGTAAATTTTGGGGAAACCCCACACCCTTCGAAACAGCTGATAAGTGAACAGCGTTCGGGGGGCCCAAACCTTCCTGGGCCTCACCCCAGCTGCTGAAAGGGGTAAAAAAATTTTTCCCATCAGCCCCAAAGACCACTTCCCCAAACCCGAGTTCATTTGGGGCCCGGTTCATCACATCAGAACTCTCCTCCCCAGGCCCAGACTCAATGAACAGGCTCCCAAGGCCCCCAACCCATCACCCCCAGTGTGCAGAAAGGGTCACAGGGGGGGCCGCCCTGCTTTTTTTCCCTGTTTAGTCCTAGAAACTTTGCAAAAAAGTAAATTACACAAGGGGGTTTTGTTAAAAATTTCCCCAAAAAAACCCCAAATTTTTCAAAAGGTAAATTATTATTTTAATTTTTGGGGTATTATGGGGAATTCCTCCCTTCCCAACCCCGTTTAGAATGGTTTTGGCTTTCCCGGTTTAAAAAAAGAAATTTCCACATAAAATTTGATAATTCTCTCCTTTTCCCCAAAAAGTTACACAAAAAGTTGGGATAGCTGGGGACTGGGGGGCCTTGTCCCGAGGCAAAAGGGAAAAGTTACCTCATCTCCCCAAACATAAACAGGCCACCCAGGGCTATCCCCGTAAAACAGAAAAAGGGGCTAAAACTTTTTGTATTAAAGGGTTTTAAAGGGTTGAAAAAATTCCCGGGTTTTTAAAAATATATCCCATTTTTTCCCCATACATTTGTTTTAGAAAAACCCTTTTATGTATCTCCTATCCCCAACGCCCCAAAAAACAGGCACAAAAAGCAGGCGGCTGGCGGTCCCGTAACCCTCACGGCCTGGGGGCCCAGGGCCCCTTCCCCTACTCCCAAAACCAGCCCCTTTCTTATTTCCCACTCATCCCGAAACCACCAAAAGTCAGAGCCTGGAAATGAGCATACAAGGGAAGCCATAGAAGGGCCCATGGCCAAAATTAAAACTAAACAAAGGAGTACACAACTAAAAATTTGCTTAAATAAAACAGCATCTCCGGCAGCCTCCCTGCCATGCTGACTCCACTGACTCCTCCAGCCAAACCCCCTTTCCTAAACACAGTTGTAAAAAAAACCCAGCAGGATTTTTATAAATTTCAGTTAAGTACTTTACAGTACCCCCCCAAAAGCCCTTATAAATTATAAAAATTTATTTATTATTTACCCTTTTCCAATATACCTTACAATGTCTCAGAACCCCAAACAGCCCCCCACACCTTCTGTAACACCCAGGTCTATTTGTTGCTGGTGAACAGGGACGCGGTGTTACCGGGAGACCGGGGTTTTTGGAGGGGTTCGGGGCCCGGCCCCCCCGGGGTCTGTGACCAGGCCCCCTGGGTGGAAACATCCACATTTCCACCTGGCGGGCCCTGAACCCGGAACTCGGTGTAAAAGGGTTCCCAAAACCATGAACACGTTATCCCCTCTACCCCAATGATCTGCCAATGAATCAGGTTAAGATACATTACTATATGGAGGCCCCATTTCACAGGTGGGGGTCGGCTACCTGAAAAGCAAAATTGATGAAAAATAAACAACCTTATAACTTTTTAACTATCCATTGGGTGAGAAAAAAGGCCTTGAAATGAATATCCCTGCATTTTATTTTAAAAAATTTCACCCCCCTTTTTTAAGTATGGTGTTACAGTGGCCCCCGGTTAAACGATTTTTCTTTCCCAGAAGTATGTTCAGGTCCCATTTGGGCCTTTTTTCCCCCGGGGGTTTGGGGTTAGCCCATTCAGCCCCCCAAACATACAAAAAATACTTACATTCCCCCATGATTGCCCATTGGAGGTGATGTTTGGGGCCCACTGTTTTGCAAAGTCAATAAATGAAGAAGGGGATCATGAAAAACTGCTTACTGGCGAAGTCGTAAGTGGGGGTTAAAAAACTATAAACCTCCCTCAATGGATTTCCCCATTCTTAAGACCAATCGGTCAAAAAATTAAAATCCTAATGGGGGCATTTTGATGGTGGGGGGGTTTTTTGTCAACCTCTTTAATAAACAGTAAAAGCAGACCCTTTTCCCACATGTGTTCTAAAAAAGTAGATCTACTTTTTTTTCATATTTTCAAATATAAAAAAAAAAAAAAAGAATAAAAGTTTTTAAAATTTTCAAATGTAAAAAAACAAAGGAAGATCTATTTTTTTACATTTCGATTTTAAAAACTTATATACGTTTGGACCATTTATGGGTTAATATTTTTGTTTTTTTCACCTTTCCATTTTCTTTCTGGTTTTTTTTTTTAAATTTTTTCAAAAATTTATTATTTTAATGAACAGAATAAATCAGCTCTAACTACATTCTTAGGTGTGCATACGGGCCCGGTGGATAAATCAGTCGTCGATAAATGGTACATCCTAAATGAAGAAAAGGCTGACTCCTTTAAACCACAAATCTGCAAATTAAAAATATTTGCTGTGATATGTCTAGCAAGGCAGTTCAATGGTGGTTTTTTTCAAACTAGATGCTAGACCACTAACCTTCTCTAAAATATTTTACAATTTTAAAGGTGAATATTGTGCATGTCAGTGATCTATTGTTTAAGTCTTGACGGCCAGAAAAATCTATTTTTCCTAAAAATTCCCCATATATAAATTTAGTAACACTACCAGGAATTAAACCCTAATTTAAAATAAATAAAAAAGGCACAATCCGGCTGGGGCGATCACAAATAACCCCAAAAAAAAGACAGAAACTACGGACGTTTGGGCCCACTTGGACCATTTACAAATCCCCTAAGGGGGGGCGGGGGCTAATAGGCAGGAAGAGGTGGGGAGGTAGGGTGGGAGTAGTAGTAGTAGTAGTACAAATGTATATAATCCGACAGGTTGACCGCCCACCGGGCATCCCCCCTGGGGGGTTTGCTTCAGCCCGCCACTGGATGGCAAAATCCCAAAAAAACAACCAGGCCCGCACATGTGTCTAATTTCTCATAGATGAGTGAAGAAGAAAAAGGTGTAGTAGTGGTAGTGGTAAAATGGGGAAAAAAGGAACAGGCCAGTCCAGGGGGGGGCCGAGGCTAAACCCGGGGAGAGCAAGCGCACCGGGTGCGTGAAAGGGGGAAATGGTGAAATAAAATAAAAAGAACAGAAACACGAGACAGGAGAAAAAACCCCGAGGAAAAAGGGGAAGGGGGGGGAAGAAGAAAAAGAAAAGAAGAAAAATGAGTTCAGGGTTAAGTGGGTGTTTGAAGTTTGGAGCATTTTAAATTGTGGGAAGGACTACGGCCCCGGGTAAGTTCATACAAGGAAAGTTTGTATAAAAGGGTTCAACTAAAAAGGACTTTGAGTTGGAAAAAGGGAGAAGACAGTTTTGAGAAGCCAGTCAATAGGATCTATGATCTCGGTGACAGAAAAAAAGCATTGTTATTAAACAAAATAAATATTTTTGCTCCTAAGTCTGTGAAAAGAAGGTTTTCCAAATTGAAAGGACAGGAGGGCAAAAAATAGAGTAACACCAGGAACATCTGGGGGAGGGGGGGTATAGCAGATTAGTCGAAAAGTGTTAGTCTGGCGGGAAGAAACGTTCTGGGGGGAGAATTTTGAGTTAAAAGGGGCCGGGAAAAGTGGGAAGGCAGAGGATGAAGGTTCCCCTGAGTAGAGTTTGGGAGAGAAGAAAAGCGTTTGCTGAGAGGGCAGAGTCTATGAAATGGGAAGGGTGAAGGCGGGGGGGAAAAATTTTAAAGAGTGGGAAAATTTTGCTGGGAAGGGAAATGAGGATCACAGATGCGGGGCACGGAGAAGGGAAAAAGAACACTTTTTTTGACAGGGGAAACATGATGGAAAAGTAGTAATTACATGCCACTTTTCATGGGTTTCGGAAGCGGAAGGAAAAACCTGTATCTGAGCGGTGGACATGGACATCAAGGAAAAAAATGGGTTGGGTTTTCCTTCTTTCCGATGTCATTCACCTCAGGCTCATTTCCTTTCGTTCAAACTATGCTGGTTTGCTGTCTTCACTACTTTCTTCATTTTCCCAACAAAATTCCTCTTTCTCGTCCTCATCCTCGTCTCAGTTTCAGCAAAATTCCCTTTTTTTTACCCTTCTTCTGCTTGTAGCTGCTAACACTTTAGCCTATCCTCTCCATATGAGACTTCTATCCTGCCTTCCATTTCGTGCTCAAGTAACAATTCTCTCGGATCAGCACTCGAACTAACACTCTTAGCATGTCGTTCATCTCTCTCTCTCAGTTCTGAGTTCAACCTGCTCTCTGTATCTTCAGGAGAAGCTGGTCGTCTCTTTCTGACGAGCAGGAGCTTCAAATGTGTTGAGCTTTGCACTAACTGTCTATACTGGCTGCGTCGAAGTCATGAGCCATCTTGACTGTGTGCTAACTGTCTTTCTCAGCTAAACTTTCAGAAGTGTCTCTCTACTCTTGCTTTGCATGAACCTGCCTGCAAATGCTGTCTCACTTACGTGCAAAGTGACCAACTCAGCACTCCTGACACTATCTCTTTTCTTCTTCTTTTCTTCCTCTCACCCTCACTTTCCCTGATGTCTTTCTCTCTCTGTGCGTGTTTCGTTTGCTACTTTATTTTTTTGCCACTCCTCACTGCCCGATACTCTCTCCCTGCTATTGTAGTGCTCTTCAGTCTCCCCCCTGTATTGGCCAGCTCTAACTCTGCCACCACTACTACTCTCTTGCTTTACTACATCTGCGTGATGAGTGTGCACATGCTGATTTTTGTTGTGGCGTTCGCCATCCGGTGGCTCTATTGACGTCTGCGACTGAGTGCCATGTTGTGCATGTGTCATTCACTGTCGATTTTTGCTCTACTACTCTGCTCTCTGCCACTTCATTCTAAGCCCCAATGGAAATGAGTCACTGACTTTCTTGGGTTATTCTAGGTAATCTACACAAATGCTCCTATGTATGATAATTTATGTATGTAATTGTATTTGTGTACCTGTACCTGAATAAACCTACTAATCTGAACCTAGCCTAATGTAACCTAGCCTAACCTAATTTAACATTAATCTAAATTTCATAGCATAACCCATAGTTACATTCTAACAAGTCGCTGAACCTGCCATCAGGATAACTCGGTGACTTTGCCCAATACTTTAATGAAATTAAAAATACAATAAGGTAATACACAAATAACCAACACATAGGAGAAAGAAGCTTATGCCGGATTTGTAAATGTTAGATAAAAGGACACATGTGCAACTAATGTGACATTTCATTGTGGCAGTGTTTCACTCTCCAGGAGCTTCGTCAGGCCATTACAGCATGATATTATCAGTCTGTCATGATAATATTATCATATTACCATGATGCTATCAGGAATCATGGTAATATTATTCCACTATCCTGGTACTATTATTAAGCTGTCTTGGTAATATGCTGCCCTGGTTCTATTACACTGGCTTACAAGGAGAGGGTTTTGGGGGTCAATGCCCCTGTGGCCTGGTCTGAGATCAGGCCTCATGGTGGATCAGGGTCTGATTAACCACGCTGTTACTGCTGGCCGCACACAGCCCGGCTGGTCAGGTACTGACTCAAGGCGCCTGTCCGGTGCCTTCTTGCAGACAGTCAGGTGTCTATTGGTAATCCCCCTTTTATATACTGGGAGGCAGCTGAACAGTCTTGGGTCCTGGACACTTACTGTGTTGTCTCACAGTGTATTGTGGCACCCCTGCTTTTCATTGGGAAGAAATTAGCCTAGAAGAAAGTGAACAAGGGAACTCAGAACAGGTGGCAGAACTTAGGAACGACACGGAATCAATAAATATAGGTAGTCAGAACATTTGCAGTTACTATGCTAAAGGTATGTGCCTATATGGCAGAGATTGTTGGAATAAATACACCAGAAAATGTGCGAACATGTTGAGGAAGGGAAAGTGTCATTTCAACAAAGAGTGCAAATACAGTGGACCATCAGCTAACGATATTAATCCATTCCTGAAAGCTCATCGTTAGCTGAATTAATTTTCCCCATAAGAAATAATGGAAATTAAATTATTTCATGCAAGACCTCAAAGTATGAAAAAAAAAAAAAAAAAAAAAATTTTTTTTTACCACATGAAATATTAATTTTAATACACACAAACTGACACTTACCTTTATTGAAGATCTGGTGATGATTGATGGGTTGGGAGGAGGGGAGAGTGTGGAAGTTGTTAATGTTTAGAAGGGTAATCCCCTTCCATTAGGACTTAAGGTATCAAGTCCTTTTCCGGGGTTACTTCCCCTCTTCTTTTAATGCCACTAGGACCAGCTTGAGAGTCACTGGACCTCTGTCGCACAACAAATCTGTCAATAGAGGTTTGTACCTCCCGTTCCTTTAAGATTTGCCTTAATTTCCATACTAATTCTCACCCTTTTTATCACAGGGTTGGCACTAGAAGCTTTCTCGGGGCCCATGGTGACTTATTTTGCAGGTACAGTCACTAAAAACGCTGTGATAATATGAAATGTTCCGATTGTATGCGTGGATGCGACCACACTGGCTGGCTTGTAAACACTGGCACCCACGGGACAACTGAGGCGCGCTCAGGCCACATGTGGACGCGTCTTGAACGAATCGCGTTGGGCATGTTTTTTAGTGTTAGCCGAGGCAAAATTTTTGCATTAAAATGTATCGTTACCTGGATTTAATGTTAGCTGATGCCATCGTTAGCTGAGGGTCCACTGTACTTCCATCCAGTAATGTGTAAAGCTTCAACGCAGTCCAGAGAATGTTATGACCTGAGCTGCCCAGACCATCATGTAAAAGGAACGCGGCACTACAGAGTTAGCAGAGAAAGGGAAATTGAACAGCATTCTTTTTTTAGACAAAAAGAGAAAAGATCAAAACAAAGGAAGAGACAAACGGGGGGAATGGTAGAGAGGACAGGTGGGCTCAAGGCCGAATAAGCAAACAAATGCAAAGCCAGTACTGGAGAAACCAGGGGAGTGTACACCAGGGGACATACCAGGTAGTACACCACCAGTGGTACTAATGAAACACAAAGCGAGACAAAACATCCCACTTGGTAATTCCTGCTTCATATTTGCAAATATACAGGGTTTGAAATCAAATAAAAATGACAAAGTTAGTTAGGTCAGTGGGCTCCTGACAGAAGCGAATGCCATGTTCGGATCATTTACAGAAACACATACAATGGATGTTTTGGACGGAGAAATAAAGATAGAAAACTACAACATGTATAGATGTGATAGAATCAGTAGGTCACAGGGAGGAGTAGGAATCTATGTAAAGGATACTTTCTGTTGCACAGAAGTGCTGAATTCTATGAATGATATAGTAGAAATTCTAGGCATTAAAGTTGAAAATAGGAATTTGGTAATTATCCTAGTATACAAACCACCATCGGCAACTGCTGAGGAATTCACAGATCATTTAAGTAAGATAGATAGCTGTCTGGATAGGCTAGAAAGTCCTACACCAAATATTTTACTCCTTGGAGATTTTAATCTCCCTCATGTAAAATGGAAGATGGCACAACGTAATGTTATACCAGAAATATCCCCGGAAAGCACCCTGGCTCAACAGGTACATACCAGGGAAATAATGAGGTCTTGTGAAAAGTACTCTTTAAACCAACAGGTAATTGATCCCACTAGAAATGAAAATACCCTGGATTTGATATTCACAAACAACGAGGAACTGATCAGAGACATAACAGTTTCCAAAACTATTTACTCTGATCGTAACATCATAGAGGTTCAAACTAGTATTAACTCAGGGGTAGGAAACTGCATCACTAAAGTTAGAGACGGGATGTTCAGTAAGTTTAATTTTAACAACCATAGAATTAACTGGGAAAAAATAAACCAAGAGCTATCAGACATACCCTGGGAATCAGACATGAGCGACCTAAATCCCCACCAGTGCCTAGAGAAGCTGAATACAGAAACATACAAAGTATGTATGAAACATGTACCATTGAGGAAACCCAGAGGAAGATCAGATATAGAGAGAGAGCGTAGGAGATGGTACAGAAGAAGAAAACAGGTTACTGAACTTCTTAAAAACACAAACATGCTACAACAGAGGAAAGATAGATTTAGCAGAGAGATCACTGAATTAGAGCAAAATCTTAGGATGTCATACCTCACAGAAGAAGTATAAAGGGAACAAAAGGCCATACAGGATATTGCAAGAAATCCAAAATATTTCTATTCCTACGCAAAATCCAAGCTAAGAACTACCTGTAGAATTGGACCACTACTGAGAGGAGACTCATATACTGACGATGAACAGGAAATGAGTGAAATCCTAAAAGAACAGTATGAGTCGGTGTTCAGCAACCCACTAAATGACAGCAAGGTAGAAAATGCAGAAATATTTTTCACTCCAGAAGAAGGCCGCACAGACCAACCAACTGACATTAGCACAAATCCCATAGATTTCGAAAAAGAAATGGAAAACATGCCCACTCACTCAGCACCTGGACCAGATTCATGGAATGCTCTATTTATAAAGAAGTGCAAAGTACCACTAGCACGAGCCCTCAGTATTCTTTGTAGAAAGAGCTTAGATCTAGGTGAAATACCAGAGGCCTTAAAGAGTGCAGACATAGCTCCTTTGCACAAGGAAGGCAGTAGAGCACTAGCTACAAATTAGACCAGTAGCCCTAACCTCTCACATCATAAAAATCTTCGAAAGAGTGATGAGACGGCAGGTTACAAATTTCATGGACCAGCACAACCAACATAACCCAAACCAGCATGGTTTTAGAGCAGGACGATCATGTCTGTCACAGCTGCTGAACCATTATGATGGAATTACGAAGGCACTGGAAGACGACCAAAACGCAGATGTGATTTACACAGATTTTGCAAAGGCGTTTGACAAATGCGATCATGGAGTGATAGCGCACAAAATGAAGGCCATGGGCATTACAGGGAAGGTAGGCAGATGGATTTTCAGTTTCCTAACACACAGAACACAAAAAGTAGTAGTGAACAGGGCAAGATCCAGCATCAGCGAGGTCAAAAGCTCAGTGCCCCAAGGCACTGTCCTGGCACCTCTGCTGTTCCTCATCCTCATAGCTGACATAGACAAAAACACACGGCACACTTTTGTATCATTTGCAGATGACACTAAAATAAGCATGAAAGTCAGTACAGTAGAGGACACTGAAAAAGTACAGGAAGACATAAACAGGGTTTTCCAGTGGGCAGTGGAAAACAACATGACGTTCAATGGTGATAAGTTCCAGCTGCTTAGGTATGGAAAGAATGAAGAACTCAAAAGGAGCACTATATACAAAACTCAAGAGGGTCACCAAATAGAACGTAAGGAACACGTATGTCAGAAACAATTTAAATTATTGTCTTAGATATAAGATTAGAAACATCGAACACAGAATCTGTTTGGCTACAGTTTCTTGAGGGACGTGACAAATTAATTTTGGGTGTGATTTACAGGCCCCCAAACCTTGATAGGGAGGGTAGTAAGCTGTTATGGGACGAAATTCATAAGGCATCTAGATATGAAAATGTTGTGATAATGGGAGATTTTAACTTTAGACAAATTGATTGGAACAATATGACAGGAAATCTTGAGTCTAGTGACTTTCTTGATATGGTTCAGGATTGCTTTTTAGAACAGGTTGTGACAGAACCAACTAGAGGCAACAATCTGCTTGACTTAGTTCTTGCCAACAAAGATTCACTAATTAATAATCTTGAGGTTAATGATGAGCTTGGGGAAAGTGATCACAAATCACTTAGTTTCAATAAATCATGGAATTACCCAGATAACTGCAATCAAATCTCTGTCCCAGATTTTCGCTTGGCCAACTTCATGGGACTGAAAAATTACCTGGGTGGGTTAAATTGGGATGTCCTGACTATGGGTCAGGTAGGTGATCTTGGTTGCCAATATGACGTTTTTCAGAGCATAGTTCTAGCTGCCCAGACAGCTTTTGTTCCGAGTAGGGAAATAAGATCTAACAAAAATGATCCCAAATGGATGAACAATAGATTAAAACATCTCATTGGTCAAAAGAGAGGCATGTATAGGCATATTAAAAGAGGGGATGGGCAGTTAAGAAATCAATATATTCAATTAGAGAGAGAAATAAAGAAAGGAATAAGAAAAGCAAAAAGGGATTATGAGGCTAAGGTCGCAAGGGATTCAAAGACTAACCCAAAAGGGTTCTTTCAGGTATACAGAAGTAAGACTAGGGACAAGATTGGCCCACTTAAGAGTAACTCTGGTCAGATCACTGACAGTGATAAGGATATGTGTGAAATTCCAAATACCTACTTCCTCTCAGTTTTCACCCAGGAAAATACTAGCAATATTCCTGAAATAATAGATTATGTAGAACAGGATGATAATAAACTATCACTTTTTCCTCTATATCCAATTTTTCATACAGATTTTTCCCACACAAAAATAGTTGAATTGGCTCAGCTTCCTTAACAATTTCCTCATGGAGTTTCAACTTTTCCCCATTACTGACATCCCAAACTTTTATAAAGTTCCAAGGTGGCTGAGCCAACTCTCCAACATTTTTCTCATTAAAACCAAGCATGCATTTCCCAAAATCTTTTACACACATGTTATTTCTTAAATACACTTTTGGTATTTCATACAGATTATTGTTTTGCAGCCCTTTACATTCCATTAAAACATTGGTCTCTCTGAATTTTTGACATAACTTCAAACCCTTTGACCGGTTACTGTGTACACTATACTCATTCTTTTCTTGCTTGGGGGTGTGGGTTTTATATCTAACCCCTGGGAACTTCCCCCACAACATGTTCAGCTCACATCAACTTGCCATACAGATTTTCACATGAATTTGCTCCAGTATCAGCACTTCCTCTCCAGCCTCCAGAGTATCATGGTCCACATTGTGGTCCCACATCATCATCCTGGTCTGGTTGATGGGCACGTTCACTGGTACCATCCACCTCATACGAGTCAAACAGTGTCTGAAACTGAGAAAAAGCTCCGAGGGGGGAGCATCACCATCCTTCCCAAGCCAATAGCTCAGAGATTCCAGAGTGCTTCCCCACTCAGCAAATACAAAGAAAGGGATCCTCTCATCCCAGTTGTTAGTATTGTCTATACCATAGGCTTGCATCATTGTCTTGAGGGTTTGATGTAATTTCTCTATTTCCCCTTGAGATGGAGAGTGATACACAGTTGAACACTGAGGCTCTATTTTTAGTCCCTTCAAAACATTTCTAAAAGACTTTGAGGTAAAGTTAGCCCCTTGATCTGTTTGTGCTGCTTGAGGAAAACCAACATGAAAAAAGAACTTCATCAAAACCCTTAAGACTACATGAGCAGTTATCTTATGCAGAGGGACTGCTTCCAGGTACCTGGTAGTGGAGCAAATATTTGTGAGTAAATAATCATTTCCCAGTTTGGTCCTTGGGAATGGACCAAGTACATCTACTACCAGCTTGCTGAAGGGTTCACCTGGTGCTGAAATAGACTGAAGGGGAACAGGTTTAATACTTCGACTAGGTTTCCCTATAATTTGAAAGACATAATAGGTCTCAATATGCTCTCTGACAGTCTCCCACAGCTGAGACCAGAAGAAATGCATGGAAACCTTGGACATCACCACCTGGGGACAAAACCCTTGTTCTCCTTCCATCGATACTGCAAACAGAGGTGAATTCTTTATAAGAGTTTCCTCCCTGAAATGAAAACACTTATTTAACTGTAAAATCTCTTCCTCAGCAACAGCGACATTTTCCTGCACAGAAATTAATTGCCCCCTAGCAGGTGCAGCCTCTCTCACACTATTTAACTGATCCATTCTCCAATCATGCTCAGCTCTGGCTGGAACATCCTTTTCTTCAGTTGACTGCAGTTCAACATCAGAAAATAGAGTTTCCAAACTTAAGCCCTCACCATCCTCATGAGAAATATCATGAAGACTGTTGGTAGCATGATCATGAGCCATGCTTCTCATGGTGGAACCATCAGGGAGAAGGTCTGGCAGGGTTTTCCTAGCCATTTCCTCCCAACATTTGGGACTTAGTTTCCCCCAAACTAGTTGTTCCTCACTGTCTAACAGGCCCATAACATTATTTTTTTATTTTTTATTATCACACTGGCCGATTCCCACCAAGGCAGGGTGGCCCGAAAAAGAAAAACTTTCACCATCATTCACTCCATCACTGTCTTGCCAGAAGGGTGCTTTACACTACAGTTTTTAAACTGCAACATTAACACCCCTCCTTCAGAGTGCAGGCACTGTACTTCCCATCTCCAGGACTCAAGTCCGGCCTGCCGGTTTCCCTGAATCCCTTCATAAATGTTACTTTGCTCACACTCCAACAGCACGTCAAGTATTAAAAACCATTTGTCTCCATTCACTCCTATCAAACACGCTCACGCATGCCTGCTGGAAGTCCAAGCCCCTCGCACACAAAACCTCCTTTACCCCCTCCCTCCAACCTTTCCTAGGCCGACCCCTACCCCGCCTTCCTTCCACTACAGACTGATACACTCTTGAAGTCATTCTGTTTCGCTCCATTCTCTCTACATGTCCGAACCACCTCAACAACCCTTCCTCAGCCCTGTGGACAACAGTTTTGGTAATCCCGCACCTCCTCCTAACTTCCAAACTACGAATTCTCTGCATTATATTCACACCACACATTGCCCTCAGACATGACATCTCCACTGCTTCCAGCTTTCTCCTCGCTGCAACATTCATCACCCATGCTTCACACCCATATAAGAGCGTTGGTAAAACTATACTCTCATACATTCCCCTCTTTGCCTCCAAGGACAAAGTTCTTTGTCTCCACAGACTCCTAAGTGCACCACTCACTCTTTTTCCCTCATCAATTCTATGATTCACCTCATCTTTCATAGACCCATCTGCTGACACGTCCACTCCCAAATATCTGAATACGTTCACCTCCTCCATACTCTCTCCCTCCAATCTGATATTCAATCTTTCATCACCTAATCTTTTTGTTATCCTCATAACCTTACTCTTTCCTGTATTCACCTTTAATTTTCTTCTTTTGCACACCCTACCAAATTCATCCACCAATCTCTGCAACTTCTCTTCAGAATCTCCCAAGAGCACAGTGTCATCAGCAAAGAGCAGCTGTGACAACTCCCACTTTGTGTGTGATTCTTTATCTTTTAACTCCACGCCTCTTGCCAAGACCCTCGCATTTACTTCTCTTACAACCCCATCTATAAATATATTAAACAACCACGGTGACATCACACATCCTTGTCTAAGGCCTACTTTTACTGGGAAAAAATTTCCCTCTTTCCTACATACTCTAACTTGAGCCTCACTATCCTCGTAAAAACTCTTCACTGCTTTCAGTAACCTACCTCCTACACCATACACTTGCAACATCTGCCACATTGCCCCCCTATCCACCCTGTCATACGCCTTTTCCAAATCCATAAATGCCACAAAGACCTCTTTAGCCTTATCTAAATACTGTTCACTTATATGTTTCACTGTAAACACCTGGTCCACACACCCCCTACCTTTCCTAAAGCCTCCTTGTTCATCTGCTATCCTATTTTCCGTCTTACTCTTAATTCTTTCAATTATAACTCTACCATACACTTTACCAGGTATACTCAACAGACTTATCCCCCTATAATTTTTGCACTCTCTTTTATCCCCTTTGCCTTTATACAAAGGAACTATGCATGCTCTCTGCCAATCCCTAGGTACCTTACCCTCTTCCATACATTTATTAAATAATTGCACCAACCACTCCAAAACTATATCCCCACCTGCTTTTAACATTTCTATCTTTATCCCATCAATCCCAGCTGCCTTACCCCCTTTCATTTTACCTACTGCCTCACGAACTTCCCCCACACTCACAACTGGCTCTTCCTCACTCCTACAAGATGTTATTCCTCCTTGCCCTATACACGAAATCACAGCTTCCCTATCTTCATCAACATTTAACAATTCCTCAAAATATTCCCTCCATCTTCCCAATACCTCTAACTCTCCATTTAATAACTCTCCTCTCCTATTTTTAACTGACAAATCCATTTGTTCTCTAGGCTTTCTTAACTTGTTAATCTCACTCCAAAACTTTTTCTTATTTTCAACAAAATTTGTTGATAACATCTCACCCACTCTCTCATTTGCTCTCTTTTTACATTGCTTCACCACTCTCTTAACCTCTCTCTTTTTCTCCATATACTCTTCCCTCCTTGCATCACTTCTACTTTGTAAAAACTTCTCATATGCTAACTTTTTCTCCCTTACTACTCTCTTTACATCATCATTCCACCAATCGCTCCTCTTCCCTCCTGCACCCACTTTCCTGTAACCACAAACTTCTGCTGAACACTCTAACACTACATTTTTAAACCTACCCCATACCTCTTCGACCCCATTGCCTATGCTCTCATTAGCCCATCTATCCTCCAATAGCTGTTTATATCTTACCCTAATTGCCTCCTCTTTTAGTTTATAAACCTTCACCTCTCTCTTCCCTGATGCTTCTATTCTCCTTGTATCCCATCTACCTTTTACTCTCAGTGTAGCTACAACTAGAAAGTGATCTGATATATCTGTGGCCCCTCTATAAACATGTACATCCTGAAGTCTACTCAACAGTCTTTTATCTACCAATACATAATCCAACAAACTACTGTCATTTCGCCCTACATCATATCTTGTATACTTATTTATCCTCTTTTTCTTAAAATATGTATTACCTATAACTAAACCCCTTTCTATACAAAGTTCAATCAAAGGGCTCCCATTATCATTTACACCTGGCACCCCAAACTTACCTACCACACCCTCTCTAAAAGTTTCTCCTACTTTAGCATTCAGGTCCCCTACCACAATTACTCTCTCACTTGGTTCAAAGGCTCCTATACATTCACTTAACATCTCCCAAAATCTCTCTCTCTCCTCTGCATTCCTCTCTTCTCCAGGTGCATACACGCTTATTATGACCCACTTCTCGCATCCAACCTTTACTTTAATCCACATAATTCTTGAATTTACACATTCATATTCTCTTTTCTCCTTCCATAACTGATCATTTAACATTACTGCTACCCCTTCCTTTGCTCTAACTCTCTCAGATACTCCAGATTTAATCCCATTTATTTCCCCCCACTGAAAATCTCCTACCCCCTTCAGCTTTGTTTCGCTTAGGGCCAGGACATCCAACTTCTTTTCATTCATAACATCAGCAATCATCTGTTTCTTGTCATCCGCACTACATCCACGCACATTTAAGCATCCCAGTTTTATAAAGTTTTTCTTCTTCTCTTTTTTAGTAAATGTCTACAGGAGAAGGGGTTACTAGCCCATTGCTCCCGGCATTTTAGTCGCCTCATACGACACGCATGGCTTACGGAGGAAAGATTCTTTTCCACTTCCCCATGGACAATAGAAGAAATAAAGAAGAACAAGAGCTATTTAGAAAAAGGAGAAAAACCTAGATGTATGTATATATATATATGCATGTGCGTGTCTGTGAAGTGTGACCAAAGTGTAAGTAGGAGTAGCAAGATATCCCTGTTATCTAGCGTGTTTATGAGACAGAAAAAGAAACCAGCAATCCTACCATCATGCAAAACAGTTACAGGTTTTTGTTTCACAGTCATCTGGCAGGATGGTAGTACTTCCCTGGGTGGTTGCTGTCTACCAACCTACTACCTACATAACATTATTCCCTAATAAGAGGTCGACCCCTTCGAAGGGAATTTCATCTGAGACGCCTACAGGGAGATAGCCAACTTGGTATGCAGATTCTACCCATAATTTGTGTACAGGTGTCCTTATAGTTGAACCCGTAATACCCTTCAACAATATATCTACTCCAGTATAGGTATCCTTAGACACTGGCAGCACTCCAGCACGTAGCAAAGAGTAGGTGCTACATCCATCTCTCAAGGACAGTATGTTCTCAACTCTGCCTACATCCTTTTGCAAACCAACTGCGGACCTACTAGAAAATATACACATCCTGGGGTCTAGATCCAAAAGTTCCTCCTCACCTTGCCTTGAAGACCTAATGCAGGCAACTGGATGTATCTCTGCAGTTAGAGTCCTCTGGGGTGGTTCCTCCCTTTCCTGATCTCGCCGCCTTGACCAGCAAAACTTTTGTGTGTGTCCAGTTTTGTTACAGTAATAACAGATAAAACTCTTAAAGGTATTTTTACCATTTGGTGTAGGACTGATACTGTTTACTCGAGGATCTGAAACATTATCTGATTGTCTAAGTAAACTTTGAACTCCAGCTGACTTACCTTTTCCTTCTATTTTAGAGGGCACCTCAGCCTTCATTTGTCCCTGAAAATTCTTGTCCCACTTACCTTTATGACCATAGGACTTGGAATAAGGTTTAGAATGAGTGGGGAAATTTTCAGAAGCAGCATGACTGTTTTTACTTACCAATTCCCTGTGAGCCAAGAATCTGTCACCTAGATCCAGTGCTTCTGAAAGATTATCTGGGTTTTTGTCCTCCAGATACTCTCTGAGGTCAACAGGGATTGTATTGTACAATTCCTCATGAACCATCAGATCTACTAATTTGTTATAGTCTTTATTAACTCCTTTGAAACAAACCCATTTCTTAAAAAGGAACAGTTTCTCATTCCCAAACTCAGTTAAGGTCTGCCCATCCTGAAATTTTTGATTCCTGAACTTTTGTCTATATTTCTCAGGTATCATTTGGTAGGCAAGCAATACTTCCTCTTTAATCTTATCATAATCAGAAAAATTTTGCCCCTCCAGAGTCTCTACTCTCTGGAATCCTTTACCCACAAGTTGTGTGCGAACTAGGGTAGCCCACTTCTGTTTGGGCCATCCTTGCTCCAAAGCAGTCTTCTCAAAAAAAGAAAAATATCTATCTGGGTCACTCTCTGTAAACTTAGGGACAAAATTTGCAGCTTTAGTTATGTTAAAGTACTGCTCAGGCTCTTGTTCTGAACCTCCTAACCTCTGACGTTCTTCCTCCTTAGCTTTCATTAATTTCATTTCAGCCTCTAGTACAGCTAATTTCAGTCTCATTCTCTCCATTTCCATATCACCTGGAGTAGGTGATTCCTCATCTTCACTGTTAACAGGCATGTTTACTGATGAATTATTACCTTCTTCCCTGAAGCCTAAAAAGTTTAAAGACTCATCTTCTGACATAGTTTTTATCTTTAAACACTTGCTTCCCTCTTACAGTATCAGTGGACAAAGTTTTCCCACAGGTACATAAAATAACACAAATTGAATGTAAACTATGCACATAGCACTTACCATAACCACAACAAAAATGTGTTACTCAACCTTTCTCCCACCTTAGGAGAAAAACAACCTGTAAACTAATATATGAAAACAACACTTCCACTGACCCACCTTGGTAAATCTTCTACCAGAAACATGCAACTGTTATTACCCCATACCAGCACATATAGGTCAAAGAATGTTTTGAGTTATTTTAGCAGTCAAATAACTCTCCCGGTCAAGCTCCCATGTTACGTTGGTAGGTCTTATTATTTTGATAGTAAGGTTCTCACTACATGTTCTAGTGTGGGGTAGCTTTTTACTTAATGGCCTTATCTGTCTAGGGGTAATACTTACATCATGGCTGATCATCTTGAGTGTCTCTGATACCCTTTCACCAGCCCTCTTCACAGGTTATGTAAACTACTACTATAAAAATATAACTGTATTCTCAATAGATATGTACAGAATATACAATCACAGCCTCACATTTTCAAAACAAAATCTACACACTCCATACCTGTTCTCCACATGGTGTGTTCCAACAACTTTTGTCCTTCTCTCTTCTTGACATAACTCTGGGCTAACCAGTGTTTTGACACACTTTAGTCACCCTGGGTATGGTGGCCACAACTTAAATTATAAAAACTCACCCCTGGAGCACACATGATGCCCCAAAAGATAGAAGAAGGACCTAGAGATCCTGCCAGGTTGAAGGTCAGCCACAGAGCGAGAGAGTCAGAGAGAGGGAGAGAGAGAGAAGCCTACCTAAGCTCCTCCCACCAAAACAAAAGACTGTTGCCAAGCACAATTCTCCAGTTACCACAATTCTACCACACCTTAATTTTACTTTTACAAAAAGAAATACAACTTTATAAACTACTTATTTAAATTGTGTGTTTATGTGTCTATAGTATAACCTATTATATTGAGAAAAATAGGCTTGACCCAGCTGCCTCTCAGTCATAAGGTTGATCAGTCCTTCTGACATTTAGAGCAAAGTCCCCATCAATTCAATATAATTAGGTATTCCAGAGTAACTGTTACTTATAAATACATGTTGGGTCCTATAGCCCCATAACACTAGCAAACGTGTTTCTTTGATTTCATTGTTTTGCACGATGACTTGTACGTGGTCCTGTATTATCCTGACAGCAGTTTCTTTGCACTGTGCTTGTGTTATGTCACTTGGAATGTGTGGACTGTTTATTATAACTGCATCAGACAACTTATCTTGTTCAGTTTTGTCGTCTTGGAAATCAAGGTATTCATTTAGTCGAGTGTGCATGTTCTGATTCCAGTCCTTGATTGCTTCTTCAACCTTCATATTTATTGTAGTTATTTGTTCGGTGTGACTGGCTATTGCTGCTTTCAGAGTATTTTCTGTGTCAACACTTCCCGATGTAATCTTCTCTTCAAGGTTTTGGATCTTGTTCTCGAGGTTGGTTATCTTGGATTCTCGTCGCTCGAGTGTTGCTTTGATATCTTTGATTTCGTTTTCTAGAGCAACGATGTAGTCCTTGATATTATCAGGAATAATCATACCTGAGTAATCATGGGTGAATCCTTTGAAGGGAGTGGAGTTGGAGGGGGAGTCAGCCATGTTTGTTGTTGTTGTTGTTCCCTGGGTGGCGGCGGTGAGGGGGGTTGATGATACACCGGCGTCCTGCTGGGTAGACAAGTTGAGTTCTAGGGTCCTTGCTGTTATTCTTTTATTACTGATGTTGTTTCTTCTGCGATATCCTTTCATAGTATCACTGAAGTAGATACTGTGTAGCAATGGAGAAGGCTTGTTTTCTCGGAGCTTGGGTTAAGTGGCTGTCTGGCAGCGGAGGCAGTGTTTGGGTTAGCAGGGCTGTCTTCCTTTGATTTTCTAATTTTGTCAAGATTTGGGTTACATTCTTAGTATTCTTGGGTCATTTTGTGGTCTACGTGGGTTCATGTAGTTGAACTTTCACTTAGGCCATCACAAGTTTTGGTGAGCGATGTTTTTTGAGGAAGAAGAGCTGGTAGGATGCCGCTGGGCGAGAGAACGCAGAATACAAAATGTATCACACGTATGCATTGAATCATCCTCACTGGCTTGTAAACAATGGCACACTGGCTGTACATGGAGTGTCCGTGCCACTCGTGGCGCGTGGACACATTCAGGACGATTGTCTTAAACCGAGTTCTTTGTCATTAGCCGAGCCAATATTTTGATGCAAAAACGTGTCATTATCCAATTTTTATGTTATCCGATGATGTCGTTAACTGAGAGTCCACTGTAATACATCAAACACATTGGCTCGTAAGACGTATATATACGAATGAAAAAGTCAAAGGGTTAAGTGTATTCTAACCTTACTACTCTAAAATCCAGCAAATTTAATAATCCGGCACACTACAGGTCCCAACGATGCCGGATTTGTGATGGCGGACCAGTACTATAAAAACTTGGAACATTAAAAAGTAGTGCAAAGGATATAGGAAACTGGAGCTCTAGCAAGCTTGATTAGAAATTGTACACTGGCTGTGAAAAGACTTTTTGGGTGCTGCATTAGATTCCTTCCAACTTTTATTCAAAAACATTTCCAGAATGAAACAGAAATATTAAACTGAGGCACTCTAAAAAAGCAAAGGTTTTTTAAATATTTGCCAATATTAAATATGAAATAAAAAAAATATATTTCTAATCATGCCCTACCCCTCAATGGCAATTGCAGCAAATAGTTTTATTACAATTCAGTGCAAGAGCATGTGCTCACAGCAATCAAAGTTGAATGCCTAATACTGAAGGCACAAGCAGTTTAATACAAATCACTTAGTGTGGATTTTCTGGTGGCTTCTCATTTTGTCCTTTCTTTCAAAAGCTTTACCACAAAAATCACAAACATGAGGCTTCTCTCCGGTGTGGTATCTCAGGTGGACAGTGAGCTTAAAGCCAACATTAAACACCTTGCCACAATACTCACAAGTGTGAATCCCATCTGATACCATCTGGTTGTGTTTCTTACCCTTGAGTTTTGATGCAGCTGGTGCTTCTTGCTGAACCAATTTGCACTTAAATTTGGGTTTTGGCACTGTTGGCACTTCCTGCCAAATGACTTCGAACAGGCGATAAATGACATGCCCATGCACTCTGCCCCAGGGCCAGACTCATGGAACTCTGTGTTCATCAAGAACTGCAAGAAGCCCCTATCACGAGCCTTTTCCATCCTATGGAGAGGGAGCATGGACACGGGGGTCGTCCCTCAGTTACTAAAAACAACAGACATAGCCCCACTCCACAAAGGGGGCAGTAAAGCAACAGCAAAGAACTACAGACCAATAGCACTAACATCCCATATCATAAAAATCTTTGAAAGGGTCCTAAGAAGCAAGATCACCACCCATCTAGAAACCCATCAGTTACACAACCCAGGGCAACATGGGTTTAGAACGGGTCGCTCCTGTCTGTCTCAACTACTGGATCACTACGACAAGGTCCTAAATGCACTAGAAGACAAAAAGAATGCAGATGTAATATATACAGACTTTGCAAAAGCCTTCGACAAGTGTGACCATGGCGTAATAGCGCACAAAATGCGCGCTAAAGGAATAACAGGAAAAGTCGGTCGATGGATCTATAATTTCCTCACTAACAGAACACAGAGAGTAGTCGTCAACAGAGTAAAGTCCGAGGCAGCTACGGTGAAAAGCTCTGTTCCACAAGGCACAGTACTAGCTCCCATCTTGTTCCTCATCCTCATATCGGACATAGACAAGGATGTCAGACACAGCACCGTGTCTTCCTTTGCAGATGACACCCGAATCTGCATGACAGTGTCTTCCATTGCAGACACTGCAAGGCTCCAGGCGGACATCAACCAAATCTTTCAGTGGGCTGCAGAAAACAATATGAAGTTCAACGATGAGAAATTTCAATTACTCAGATATGGTAAACATGAGGAAATTAAATCTTCATCAGAGTACAAAACAAATTCTGGCCACAAAATAGAGCGAAACACCAACGTCAAAGACCTGGGAGTGATTATGTCGGAGGATCTCACCTTCAAGGACCATAACATTGTATCAATCGCATCTGCTAGAAAAATGACAGGATGGATAATGAGAACCTTCAAAACTAGGGAGGCCAAGCCCATGATGACACTCTTCAGGTCACTTGTTCTATCTAGGCTGGAATATTGCTGCACTCTAACAGCACCTTTCAAGGCAGGTGAAATTGCCGACCTAGAAAATGTACAGAGAACTTTCACGGCGCGCATAACGGAGATAAAACACCTCAATTACTGGGAGCGCTTGAGGTTTCTAAACCTGTATTCCCTGGAACGCAGGAGGGAGAGATACATGATTATATACACCTGGAAAATCCTAGAGGGACTAGTACCGAACTTGCACACGAAAATCACTCACTACGAAAGCAAAAGACTTGGCAGACGATGCACCATCCCCCCAATGAAAAGCAGGGGTGTCACTAGCACGTTAAGAGACCATACAATAAGTGTCAGGGGCCCGAGACTGTTCAACTGCCTCCCAGCACACATAAGGGGGATTACCAACAGACCCCTGGCAGTCTTCAAGCTGGCACTGGACAAGCACCTAAAGTCAGTTCCTGATCAGCCGGGCTGTGGCTCGTACGTTGGTTTGCGTGCAGCCAGCAGCAACAGCCTGGTTGATCAGGCGCTGATCCACCAGGAGGCCTGGTCACAGACCGGGCCGCGGGGGCGTTGACCCCCGAAACTCTCTCCAGTCTCTCCAGCTTCTTAATCTTAAATTTAGGCACAGATATCACTTCCTGCTGAACTGGGCTGTGCTGAGCTTTGAATTTTGGCACAGCCAGTACTTCCTGCTGAATTGGTTTGTGTATTTTAACTATAGATTTTGGCCGAGCCAGTGCTTCCTGGTGAGTGAGTTTGTGCTTGACTTCATGTTTTAACACAGTTGGCACTTTTTGCTGAGCTGAATTATGTTCAACTTTGGATTTTGGCACAACCAACACTTCTTGCTTAAGTATTTTGTGCTTCTTACCCTTAGATTTCAGCTGAACTGGTTTGTGTTTCTTAACCTTGGGTACTGGCACAATCGGAGCCTCCTGTGGTAATGGGTTGTGCTCAACTTTGAGTTCTGACACAGCAGGCACTTCCTGCTGAACCACTTTATCATCCAATAAATGTCTGAATTTTTGGTGTATGTGGAGTACATCGGAGCGACTGAACCATTTTCCACAGAAGCATACATATGGTTTCTCATCCATGCGAGAACACAACGACACCTTGCATAAGGAGACAATTTCTTTCTGGCATATACTGCACTCTTGCTGGTTAGGATCCTCTGAGCCTTGAGTATCAAGCTTGTCGGTGTTTTCCAAAGACTGTTCCTTGATGTTAATAATCCCCTCTGTCTTCACCTGAACTGTAGTGGAAGCACATTGCTCTCTTAAAATGTTATTAACTTTGCTTTTTACTGTGGATGTTCCTATATTATTACTTTTGACTTCCAGCAACATTGAACATTGATCTGGATTCATCAAGTATCTAAAGGAGTGAATTTTTAGGTGACTGCTTCCAGCAAATTTACATCAAAAACACAAACTTCCCTGAGTGAGTTTGCCAGTGGAGAATAGGGAAGTGAAGAACTACAAGGATTTTGTATATATACTGCTGACAAGGCTTTCCTTATTCCAGGACTATCATATAATGACCTGCACAAATGTTAGCACACTGGTGCTAAGATGGGCTGTAGTATGGGCACTGTAAAGGTAATTCTTCTGGTGCCATGATGACCTGCAATATTTGCATGACAATAGTGCAAGGATCATCTACAGTATTAGTACTGTACTGAAAAAGTAATGCCAGACTCTAGTGCTAGGTAAGCTGCAGTACTGATACAAGGGTAGTGTCTGCCTCTAGTGAAACAAAGATCTGCAAAAAAAAAAAAAAAAAAAAAGGTCATTAAATGGCTTACAAATATTTACCAACCATAATCATTTGTTTAATATTTTGTTACATAAACATTCAGTTTCAAGTATGCTCTAAGTATCTTCCAAAATTTTTGAAGCATTTTTATTACAAATACACTTTTAGACGCAAAAAAAATAACACTGGTTGTATCCCACTAAGGTAGAGTGGTCGCTAAAGCTCTCGCTTCACACATCGAGGGGTCTGGGTTCGATTCCCAGTGAGAGTAGAAACACTGGGCATGTTTCTTTACACCGGTTGCCTATGTTCACTCATTAGTAAAATGGGTACCTGAGAGTTAGTCAATTGGTGTGGGTCGCATCCTGGGACAAAACTGACCTAACTTGCCAGAAATGCTTTGCATAACAAGTGACTCTTTATATAGTAATGTGTCATTGATGTCAGCTAGGCCTGTATACCATGTACACATACTTGTAGTAAATAAAGATATTATTATTCTTAATGAATCCTGTGAAGCAGTCACATTATTTGAATCCGCACTATGTTTACTTGTAATCACATATGCAAAATATGGTAATTAGTCCAGCCCACTGGAAATATGCAATGATAAACAAGTTTTTTATTTATTTATTAAAGTAATACAGGTCGGTCATCACTAATCCGGCAATCAGTGATCCGGCACTAACTTCAGCTAGCATAATTTCAAATTTCCGGGGTCGCCACACCAACCTGCTGCTACTGTTTAGTGGCACTACTTGCTGCATAAGTGATTCCAATTTCTTTTTCTCCATTTATTGTTATAACCTGCTTACTTTTAGCCCTAGCCATGGTTCCAACAAAAGAAATGCTTCACGCTGTGTAAAGCCTTTTAAAGATCAAAAAAGACTGTGATAACCGACTAGCTACTAGCAAAGCCATTATGAACATAGGTATCTAGGCAGGTTAAGGGGTCAATAGTGGAGCAGCTATATGAAAGCCAAATTGACTAGTGGAGAGACTATTGTCTATAAATACCATACCAAATGTCTATTTACTAGACGTTCCATCAATATGCACATTGCATTGGTAAGAGCAATGGGATCTTAGAGTGAGGCATCATGGCCTGAAGTACCTGATTTACAAAAAGGCAGAACAACGGCAGATTTTTACAGCTGTGGAAGAACTCCTTGTGACCAAATAAGATTGAAAAGATGTAAGAGGACTGCAAGGGCTGATGGATGTAACTGCTGAGACATATGAATGCCATCAGGCCCAGTTGCCAATGATTGGAAAGTGGAAAGTGTTGAATCCAGTTCTAGAAGCATAAAAGGCATAGCATAAGACCTGTCTCTGCTAGAAGAAAATTCTAAAGGTAGTAATTCTGGTGCTCTTGGAGGAAAGAAATGAGGAGCATAGATGGAGCGCCTGAGAGATACGGACATGAGGGGCACAGATGGACTGCCTGAGATATGGACAAGATGATTTCCAATCTCTGTGGCAACTTCAAGAAGTCTTGCAATGCTGACATTGGTGACTCAAAGAACAGGATCCAGGTCTGGAGTGAACATGCCACTCAGTTTCCATAGTTTTTTCCAAACTGCATTCATAGAGGAAGCTGAAGTAATGGAAGAAACATAATCCAACCAACACGTGTGTTTAGCTTCATGGATGACATGATGGGCAACTGCTTTCACCCACTTAAAATCAAGGAGTCACTCTGCTGTCCTATTTTAATGATGTCAGCCCCAAGTAGGTGACCATCAAGGCATGCATTTCTGAGAGTGCCTACTTGAGGTTTGAGGGACTGAATATGAAGCTGCAGTTAAAATCAAGATCAAAAATAGCTGAAATAGTTCATTAGTGGAGGACAAAGAAGGTTCATCACTAAAAACAGTTTGACACAAGTAAAGGTCACAATTTGGCCAACGTGGGCTTCAAGGAAGGCAAGTCAAGAATACGAATGGGAAGTAAGGAGGATAGGAAAATGATTGCTGTCATGTAAATCTGGGAGCACAGACCAGGTAAAGTTGAATGCAGTTGATGAGGAGCAAACTGAGAGATCAATGAGAGAGAGATTGAGTGAGGGTCAAAATAGGCGAGAATATTCGTATTTAATACATGGAGGGGAAGAGAAGCGAGAACTTCTAACTAATCACCATGAGAGTCACAGTAACCCCCTCCCCCAAGATGAAATGATAAGCATTAAAATCACTTAATAGAGAAGAGGTGGCAGTAAGGAAGAAATTTGAAATAGATAATGCTTGAGAGGGAGAAAGATACAAAGAGAAAACTGTATGCCACTTGTTCAAGTAGATTCGGGCTACAGTGTAATGCAGCAAAGCATGAACAAAAATCTGATGGTGTGGTATACCTGTGCATACAAGAAGTGCACTTTCATTAAAAGTTTCATTGGGAAAAGGTTCCAATGAACGCAATAAACTACAGCCCGAGATGGGATGGATAACAGCGGAGCATAATTTATGTTCTTGTAAACAGACACAAACAGGGGAAAACTGGGAGAGCAATACCTGAGGCTCATCCTGATTACCCCTGAGGCCTCGAATATTCCATTGTAAATAAGTCATGATTTGTGAAGAGAAGTACAGTGGACCCCCACCATACGATATTAATCAGTTCCTGAAAGCTCATCGTATGCTGAAATTATCGTAAGGTGAACTAATTTTCCCCAGAAGAAATAATGGAAATCAAATTAATCCATTCCTGACACCCCAAAATATGAAAAAAAAAAAAAAATTTTACCACATGAAATATTAATTTTAATACACACAAACTGACACTTACCTTTATTTAAGATCTGGTGATGATTGATGGGATGGGAGGAGGGGAGAGTTTACCTGGAGTTTACCTGGAGAGAGTTCCGGGGGTCAACGCCCCCGCGGCCCGGTCTGTGACCAGGCCTCCTGGTGGATCAGAGCCTAATCAACCAGGCTGTTGCTGCTGGCTGCACGCAAACCAACGTACGAGCCACAGCCCGGCTGATCAGGAACTGACTTTAGGTGCTTGTCCAGTGCCAGCTTGAAGACTGCCAGGGGTCTGTTGGTAATCCCCCTTATGTGTGCTGGGAGGCAGTTGAACAGTCTCGGGCCCCTGACACTTATTGTATGGTCTCTTAACGTGCTAGTGACACCCCTGCTTTTCATTGGGGGGATGGTGCATCGTCTGCCAAGTCTTTTGCTTTCATAGTGAGTGATTTTCGTGTGCAAGTTCGGTACTAGTCCCTCTAGGATTTTCCAGGTGTATATAATCATGTATCTCTCCCTCCTGCGTTCCAGGGAATACAGATTTAGGAACCTCAAGCACTCCCAATAATTGAGGTGTTTTATCTCCGTTATGCGCGCCGTGAAAGTTCTCTGTACATTTTCTAGGTCGGCAATTTCACCTGCCTTGAAAGGTGCTGTTAGTGTGCAGCAATATTCCAGCCTAGATAGAACAAGTGACCTGAAGAGTGTCATCATGGGCTTGGCCTCCCTAGTTTTGAAGGTTCTCATTATCCATCCTGTCATTTTTCTAGCAGATGCGATTGATACAATGCTATGGTCCTTGAAGGTGAGATCCTCCGACATGATCACTCCCAGGTCTTTGACGTTGGTGTTTCGCTCTATTTTGTGGCCAGAATTTGTTTTGTACTCTGATGAAGATTTAATTTCCTCATGTTTACCATATCTGAGTAATTGAAATTTCTCATCGTTGAACTTCATATTGTTTTCTACAGCCCACTGAAAGATTTGGTTGATGTCCGCCTGGAGCTTTGCAGTGTCTGCAATGGAAGACACTGTCATGCAGATTCGGGTGTCATCTGCAAAGGAAGACACGGTGCTGTGGCTGACATCCTTGTCTATGTCGGACATGAGGATGAGGAACAAGATGGGAGCGAGTACTGTGCCTTGTGGAACAGAGCTTTTCACCGTAGCTGCCTCGGACTTTACTCTGTTGACGACTACTCTCTGTGTTCTGTTAGTGAGGAAATTATAGATCCATCGACCGACTTTTCCTGTTATTCCTTTAGCACGCATTTTGTGCGCTATTACGCCATGGTCACACTTGTCGAAGGCTTTTGCAAAGTCTGTATATATTACATCTGCATTCTTTTTGTCTTCTAGTGCATTTAGGACCTTGTCGTAGTGATCCAATAGTTGAGACAGACAGGAGCGACCTGTTCTAAACCCATGTTGCCCTGGGTTGTGTAACTGATGGGTTTCTAGATGGGTGGTGATCTTGCTTCTTAGGACCCTTTCAAAGATTTTTATGATATGGGATGTTAGTGCTATTGGTCTGTAGTTCTTTGCTGTTGCTTTACTGCCCCCTTTGTGGAGTGGGGCTATGTCTGTTGTTTTTAGTAACTGTGGGACGACCCCCGTGTCCATGCTCCCTCTCCATAGGATGGAAAAGGCTCATGATAGGGGCTTCTTGCAGTTCTTGATGAACACAGAGTTCCATGAGTCTGGCCCTGGGGCAGAGTGCATGGGCATGTCATTTATCGCCTGTTCGAAGTCATTTGGCGTCAGGATAACATCGGATAGGCTTGTGTTAATCAAATTTTGTGGCTCTCTCATAAAAAATTCATTTTGATCTTCGACTCTCAGTCTGGTTAGCGGCTTGCTAAAAACTGAGTCATATTGGGACTTGAGTAGCTCACTCATTTCCTTGCTGTCATCTGTGTAGGACCCATCTTGTTTAAGTAGGGGCCCAATACTGGACGTTGTTCTCGATTTTGATTTGGCATAGGAGAAGAAATACTTTGGGTTTCTTTCGATTTCATTTATGGCTTTTAGTTCTTCCTGCGATTCCTGACTCCTAAAGGATTCTTTTAGCTTAAGTTCGATGCTTGCTATTTCTCTGACCAGTGTCTCCCTACGCATTTCAGATATATTGACCTCTTTTAGCCTCTCTGTTATTCTTTTCCGTCGCCTGTAAAGGGAGTGCCTGTCTCTTTCTATTTTACATCTACTCCTCCTTTTTCTTAGAGGAATAAGCCTTGTGCATACATCGAGTGCCACCGAGTTAATCTGTTCTAGGCATAAGTTGGGGTCTGTGTTGCTTAGTATATCTTCCCAGCTTATATCGGTTAGGACTTGGTTTACTTGGTCCCACTTTATGTTTTTGTTATTGAAGTTGAATTTGGTGAATGCTCCATCATGACTAATCTCATTATGTCGGTCTGGGGCTTCGCGCATACATGACTGAACCTCAATTATGTTGTGATCTGAGTATATTGTTTTTGATATGGTGACATTTCTTATCAGATCATCATTGTTAGTGAAGATGAGGTCTAGTGTATTCTCCAGTCTAGTAGGCTCTATTATTTGCTGGTTTAAATTGAATTTTGTGCAGAGATTTAAAAGCAGTAGGATGAGGTCTAGTGTATTCTCCAGTCTAGTAGGCTCTATTATTTGCTGGTTTCGCGTGAGTGTGAGTTTTCATCAGAGCTGCCTCCTGGTGTTATTACTGCAACAATATTATTTGCTATATTCCTCCATTTTAGGTGCCTTAAGTTGAAATCCCCCAGGAGCAAGATGTTGGAGTGTGGAAGTTGTTAATGTTAAGAAGAGGAATCCCCTTCCATTAAAACTTTAGGTAGCACGTCCTTTTCCGGGGTTACTTCCCTTCTTCTTTTAATGCCACTAGGACCAGCTTGAGAGTCACTGGACCTCTGTCGCACAACATATCTGTCCATAGAGGCCTGTACCTCCTGTTCCTTTATGACTTTCCTAAAGTGGTTCACAACATTGTCATTGTAATAGTCACCAGCACGGCTTGCAATAGCTGTGCGAGGGTGATTTTCACCCATAAAGGTTTGCACTTCAAGCTACTTTGCACACATTTCCTTAATCTTTGAAGTAGGCAACTTCTTCAATTTCTCTCTCCCCTCCTCCGAAGCAGATTCCTCAGGTCTGGCTTCTTGCTGTTGAAGATGATCTTGCAGCTCATCAGTGGTTAGTTCTTCATTGTCCTCTTCCACCAACTCTTCCACATCCTCCCCACTAACCTCCAACCCCAAGGACTTATCCAATGCCACAACTGATTCCACAACTGGCATACACTTCTCAGGGTTAGCCTCAAATCCTTCAAAATCCCTTTTGTCTACACATTCTGGCCACAGTTTCTTCCAAGCAGAGTTCAAGGTCCTCTTAGTCACTTCCTCCCAAGCCTTACCTATAAGGTTTACACAATTGAGGATGCTAAAGTGATCTTTCCAAAACCCTCTTAGAGTCAATCGAGTGTCTGTGGTCACTACAAAGCACTTTTGAAACATAGCTTTTGTGTAGAGTTTTTTGAAGTTTGAAATGACCTGCTGGTCCATGGGCTGCAGGAGAGCAGTGGTATTAGGAGGCAAAAACTTGACCTTAATGAAACTCATGTCCCCAGAAAGTCTCTCTGCCAAGTCTGAAGGATGACCAGGAGCATTGTCTAATACCAGGAGGCACTTAAGGTCCAATTTATTTTCCAGGAGGTAAGTTTTCACAGTGGGGGCAAATGCATGGTGTAACCAGTCATAGAAAAGGTCTCTAGTGACCCATGCCTTACTGTTGCCCTCCACATCACACACAAATTAGCCTTGAGGACATTGTTTTGCCTGAACACTCTGGGAGTTTCAGAGTGATACACCAATAAAGGCTTCACTTTGCAATCACCACTAGCATTAGTACACATCAAGATAGTAAGCCTGTCTTTCATAGGCTTATGTCCTGGGAGTGCCTTTTCCTCCTGAGTAATGTAGGTCCTGTTTGGCATTTTCTTCCAAAACAGGCCTGTTTTGTCACAATTAAACACTTGTTCAGGTTTCAGTCCTTCACTGTCTATGTACTCCTTGAATTCCTTCACATATTTTTCAGCTGCTTTTTGGTCTGAACTGGCAGCCTCACCATGCCTTATCACACTATGTATGCCACTACGATTCTTAAATCTCCCAAACCAACCTTTGCTGGCCTTAAATTCACTCACATCACCACTAGTTGCAGGCATTTTTCTAATTAAATCCTCATGCAACTTCCTAGCCTTTTCACATATGATCGCTTGAGAGATGTTATCTCCTGCTATCTGTTTTTTGTTTATCCACACCAATAACAGTCCCTCAACATCTTCGAGTACAGTGGCCCCTCAGCTAACGATGGCATCACCTAACGTTAAATCTGGCTAGCGATACATTTTAACACAAAAATTTTGCCTTGGCTAGTGCTAAAAAACTCACCCAACGCGATTCGTTCGAGACGCGTCCACGTGTGGCCTGAGCGTGCCTCACTTGTCCTGTGGGTGCCAATGTTTACAAGCCAGCCACCGCGGTCGCATCCAAGCATACAATCGGAACATTTCATATTATCACAGCGTTTTTAGTGATTTTACCTGCAAAATAAGTCACCATGGACCCCAAGAAAGCTTCTAGTGCCAACCCTACAGAAAAAAGGGTGAGAATTACTATGGATATGAAGAAAGAGATAATTGCTAATTATGAAAGTGGAGTGCGTGTCCGAGCTGGCCAGGTTGTATACGAAACCCCAATCAACCATTGCTACTATTGTGGCCAAGAAAATGGCAATCAAGGAAGCTGTTCTTGCCAAAGGTGCAACTTTGCTCTCAAATAAGATATCGCAAGTGATAGATGTTGAGAGACTGTTATTGGTGTGGATAAACGAAAAACAGATATCAGGAGATAGCATCTCTCAAGCGATCATATGTGAAAAGGCTAGGAAGTTGCATGAGGATTTAATTAGAAAAATGCCTGCAACTAGTGGTGATGTGAGTGAATTTAAGGCCAGCAAAGGTTGGTTTGAGAGATTTAAGAATCGTAGTGGTATACATAGTGTGATAAGGCATGGTGAGGCTGCCAGTTCGGACCACAAAGCGGCTGAAGTATATGTGCAGGAATTCAAGGAGTACATAGACAGTGAAGGACTGAAACCTGAACAAGTGTTTAATTGTGACGAAACAGGCTTGTTTTGGAAGAAAATGCCAAACAGGACCTACATTACTCAGGAGGAAAAGGCACTCCCAGAACATAAGCCTATGAAAGACAGGCTTACTCTCTTGATGTGTGCTAATGCTAGTGGTGATTGCAAAGTGAAGCCTTTATTGGTGTATCACTCTGAAACTCCCAGAGTGTTCAGGCGCAACAATGTCCTCAAGGCTAATTTGTGTGTGATGTGGAGGGCAAACAGTAACGCATAGGTCACTAGAGACCTCTTCTATGACTGGTTACACCATGCATTTGCCCCCACTGTGAAAAATTACCTCCTGGAAAATAAATTGGACCTTAAGTGCCTTCTGGTATTAGACAATGCTCCTGATCATAATTCAGACATGGCAGAGCGACTTTCTGGGGACATGAGCTTCATTAAGGTCAAGTTTTTGCCTCCTAATACCACTCCTCTCCTGCAGCCCATGGACCAGCAGGTCATTGCAAACTTCAAAAAACTCTACACAAAAGCTATGTTTGAAAGGTGCTTTGTAGTGACCACAGAAACTCAATTGACTCTAAGAGAGTTTTGGAGAGATCACTTTAGCATCCTCAATTGTGTAAACATTATAGGTAAGGCTTGGGAGGAAGTGACTAAGAGGACCTTGAACTCTGCTTGGAAGAAACTGTGGCCAGAATGTGTAGAAAAAAGGGATTTTGAAGGATTTGAGGCTAACCCTGAGAAGTGTATGCCAGTTGTGGAATCAATTGTGGCATTGGGGAAGTCCTTGGGGTTGGAGGTTAGTGAGGAGGATATGGAAGAGTTGGTGGAGGAGGACAATGAAGAACTAACCACTGATGAGCAGTAAGATCATCTTCAACAGCAAGAGGCCAGACCTGAGGAAACTGCTCTGGAGGAGGGGATAGAGAAATTAAGGCAGTTGCCTACTTCAAAGATTAAGGAAATGTGTGCAAAGTAGCTTGAAGTGCAAACCTTTTTTGACGAAAATCACCCTCACACAGCTATTGCAAGCCGTGCTGGTGACTATTACACTGACAATGTTGTGACCCACTTTAGGTAAGTCATAAAGGAACAGGAGGTACAGACCTCTATGGACAGATATGTTGTGCGACAGAGATCCAGCGACTCTCAAGCTGGTCCTAGTGGCATTAAAAGAAGAAGGGAAGTAACCCTGGAGAAGGACTTGTTACCTCAAGTCCTAATGGAAGTGGATTCCCCTTTTAAACATTAGCAACATCCACACTCTCCCCTCCTCCCATCCCATCAATCATCACCAGATCTTCAATAAAGGTAAGTGTCAGTTTGTGTGTATTAAAATTAATATTTCATGTGGTAAAAAATTTTTTTTTTCATACTTTGGGGTGTCAGGAACGGATTAATTTGATTTCCATTATTTCTTATGGGGAAAATTAATTCAGCTAACGATAATTTCATCTAATGATGAGCTTTAAGGAACGGATTAATATCGTTAACTGAAGGTCCACTGTACTTGCCATCTCTTATTCAAAAACACAGTTGCACCTTTTGCAAGAACAGCTTCCTTGATTGCCGTTTTCTTGGTCATGATAGTAGCGATGGTTGATTGGAGTTTGGTATACAACCTGGCCAGCTCCGAGACACGCACTCCACTTTCGTACTTAGCAATTATCTCTTTCTTCATTTCCATAGTAATTTTCACCTTTTTTACCGCACAGTTGGCACTAGAAGCTTTCTTGGGGCCCATGGTGACTTATTTTGCAGGTACAATCACTAAAAACTCTGTGATATGAAATGTTCCGATTGTATGCGTGGATGCGGCCGCACTGGCTGGCTTGTAAACACTGGCACCCATGGGGCAGCTGAGGCACGCTCAGGCCACACGTGGGACGCGTCTCGGACGAATCGCGTGAGGTGAGTTTTTTAGCGTGAGGCGAGGCAAAATTTTTGCGTTAAAATGTATCGTATGGTGGATTTAACGTAAGGTGATGCCATTGCATGGTGGGGGTCCACTGTATACTGGTAACATGAAGCAGTAGGGGTCTACAGACTAGAAGGGTTAGTAAAGTTACATGTGGAGGTAACAGAAAACGAGTAAGCAGCTAAGAATTGGAACTCTATGAAGAAAGGATTGAGTTTAGAAAAGTGAGGAAGAGGAGGAATGATGGGAGGTGGATCTGTGTCCCTCACTGATTTTGTCTCCTCAATGTATTCAGAGATAGGCTCATGTGTTTCAGAGCACAAGGAAGTTGCAGGTAGTACGACATCAGAGACAGAAGGGGAGGGTGAGTAAAGATCGGAGAGAAGATAGAAGTTACCAAAGAAGGGAGGGGGATGAGATGTTACAGTTAATTTGGAAAGAAACATTGGAGGGGACAGAAGTGTAAGAAGCCTGAGAGGGGACAGGAGAGGAGGGTACTGTACAAGGGGAAGGATGAACCTCCACACACATAACAGAGACAGTAAGAGGTAAAGTACTAGGCACACAGACTGGAAAGGAAAAACGTTTGGGAAGGATAAGTGAAGGAGGGGTCAAAGGAGTTTGGAACTTTGGGGATGTTTTAGACTTTGGAGAAGTAGAGAGGTGAAAGGAAGGTGTCGTTGTGGGAGATCTTGCAGCAATGGATACATATGAGCAAGAAGATGAAGAGTCAAGGACAGTTTGAGGCAATGAGGTAGGGACCTTGGAGTCCACTGCTGCAAGTGAGTTAAAAACAGAAATGACTTTGGAAGTTGTGACCACAGAAGAGATTGTGGAAGTAGGTACCACTGAGGTTGGAGGCCTCTTAGTAACACTAGAATAAGAAAATCGTGGAAGTTTCCCTTGAAGGTGAAGATAAGAGACTGCCATGGTGTAAGTGAAACCCCAACCCCTTTTCTCTTTGATACAGCATATTTCTCATTTTTTTTAAGTAAACTTGGGAGTCAAACATTAAGCAAGCTACATTGCTGGAAAGTGTTTCTGCCTGTGGGGAAGATAGTACATAAGTGTCCAATTAGAAAATTGGGAGGTCTTGGAGCTCAAGTTACTCCAGAATGTCAGCATCATATGTCCGAAAATCATATTGAACAATGGTATCAGGCAGAACTATGGTAACACTGCAAGAATTGAAAGAAATGTGTTTTTGAATCATGACAGGAAATATTGTGAGCCTGGCCAGCATTTTACACCATGATGATGCATGTACCACTCTTATGAGAATAAAATGAAATACAGTGGAACCTTGACTTATGAGTGTCCCAACGTACGAGATTTTTGAGATACGAGCTGTCCCTGGGTCGATTTTTTGCTCTGAGTTACGAGCCAACATTTGAGTTATGAGCTAGCTCCCCCTGCTTCCCCATCAATGCAAAACCTTATTATTAATTATTATTAATTATTATTATTATTATTATTATTATTATTATTATTATTATTATTAATTTAGGTAACTAGAGCACAGATCCAATTCCCTAGATCAAGAGCCCCTCACCCGCATCGAGGTTCCTTGACGCTGGTGAGGGGCTCTTGATCTAGGGAAATGAATCTGTGCTCCAGTTACTTAAATTAATAATGATAATAATAATAAAAATATTACTATTATAAGCTTCAGTTCCCTAAATTAATAATAATAATAATAATAATAATAATAATAATAATATTTTTATTTTTTATTATCACACTGGCCGATTCCCACCAAGGCAGGGTGGCCCGAAAAAGAAAAACTTTCACCATCATTCACTCCATCACTGTCTTGCCAGAAGGGTGCTTTACACTACAGTTTTTAAACTGCAACATTAACACCCCTCCTTCAGAGTGCAGACACTGTACTTCCCATCTCCAGGACTCAAGTCCGGCCTGCCGGTTTCCCTGAACACCTTCATAAATGTTACTTTGGTCACACTCCAACAGCACGTCAAGTATTAAAAACCATTTGTCTCCATTCACTCCTATCAAACACGCTCACGCATGCCTGCTGGAAGTCCAAGCCCCTCACACACAAAACCTCCTTTACCCCCTCCCTCCAACCTTTCCTAGGCCGACCCCTACCCCGCCTTCCTTCCACTACAGACTGATACACTCTTGAAGTCACTCTGTTTCGCTCCATTCTCTCTACATGTCCGAACCACCTCAACAACCCTTCCTCAGCCCTCTGGACAACAGTTTTGGTAATCCAGCACCTCCTCCTAACTTCCAAATAATAATAATAATAATAACAATAATTATTATTATTATTATAACAGAGCTTCAGTTCCCTAAATTAATAATAATAATAATAATAATAATAATAATAATACATAATACGTATGTAATAATCAGAATGCTGCCATAGTTGGCACAGCTGATGCCAAAACATCCGGTAAGCAGTACACCTTTACATCGCTGTAGGAGCAGCTCTCTCATGGTTGCATGCATTTTTTTTTTTTACAGTCATTTGGCCAAATTTCTTTTTTCTAACCATGGGCCCTAAGAAAATAAGTGCAAAAGACAATGCTGAGAAGAAAAAGAAAACGATTTCCATGGACTTAGCCAGGCAATACCAGCTTATTACATCTACGATATGTAGATACTAAAGCTGTATCAGTTATGGTCAGTGATTAAACAAAACAATGTTGTTGTTGGAGGTTTACAAGGCCACTGACATCATACGCCACACCCTCAACCTCCCTCCCTCCCTCAACATCACCCACCCTAAACATCCTCCACCAACTCTGCTCCATGTAAGTACACCTACCATCCGACTTACGACCGAGTTCAGTTCCGAGAAACCGGTCATAAGTCGAAATGGTTGTAAGTCAAACTTTACTACTGAATATCAACAAAACATTTTTGTAATGACTTTATTTTATTGTTTTATTTTGGTATTTCATGTTTTACTTTACTTTTTATGCTGTTAGAACTGTATTTTATACTGTAAGGTTTAGGATAAACACTGTGTACAACACAAATAGTTGTTTATTTCCCAGAAATTTGGCATAAAAAACACGGTCGTAAGTCGAGTGGTCGTAAGTCAAGCAGGTCATAAGTCGGATGGTATGTGTACATATACACTTTATATAAACAGTTTAACATTTCTTTACATTCTGTAATGTATTATGATTTTTTTTATATATGATATTTCTGCAATTAGCCTCTGTTTTCTCTTACAATAAGAGCACGGGAAGATACTATAGTCAAAGTTAGACAGGAAATGGCAGACACTTCCGCCACTGCCTCTGCCACCGTATTGTGGCCTATTTTATTCATTCTAGAGTATATATCATGTGTCTGTGTTTATTATATTGTTTATTATGTCATATTAGATGAATTGCGATAGATAAATAAGCCATACAGTTGATATTAGTGTCATATTCAAGTATGTACACCTACCATCCGACTTACGACCAAGCTTCGTTCCGACCAACTGGTCATAAGTCAAAATGGACGCAAGTCAAACCTTTGAAAATTGCCGACATACTGGGTAGGGCATAATGTCAAACTTTTCCTATATAAACTACCTACATAGTACTGTAATGTACAATCATTTCATTATTTTTACCATAATTTACTTCTATTGTTATATTTTAATTATTTATGTACTGTATATAATGTATACATGGTAGTGAACTGTATTGTAAATTTTACATCGCATACAGTATCATATGTTACTGTTATCTTTATGTATTGTCGACACAGTGAATGGGAGAATACCACTGGTAGTGTCATCCTGCCAGAATGTAGTATAACCTATACCCTAAGTAAAGAGAAACAACTCTGGAACATGTGTAATACGTAGCTGGCTGGCTATGTAGGTGTATTTTGTCTTGTCCCCAGAGTGCAGGAATGGATTAATGGTTTTTCAATTAATTTAAATGAGGTAAATTGATTTGACATACGAGTAAATTGAGTTACGAGCTAGGTTACGGAACGGATTAAACTCGTAAGTCAAGGTTCCACTGTGTTCTGACCAATATGGCACAGGAGTGCCTTGCTGATACTATCATCAGATAGTTAGTGGGAGATGTTGGCTGCAGAGTGAAAAACTTAGTCCATTGAGCACTTTGAAACATTTTGTGTAAGGGGAGTGAGGGTCATGCTAGTCTTTTCTGGGAAAAGTGAGAGGTAATTGAAGCAGTGTCATCTGTTAGTGATCATGATCGTTTAGGTGTGGGACCAGAGGTGGTTCATCCTGAGATCTGTGGACAATCTGAAAATTGTTGCACCATAGAGGGAGAAGCCGGAAGCATGATCAAAGATGTATGGAGGTTGAATGTATCAAAGAAATTAGGTTAAAGCCCGGTACAAGGGGCAGGCAATGAAATGTTACCAGCAGAAGGTACTGGGGTGTTAAAATGGTCTGATAATGAGGCAGGGTCTGGAGACGGTGCCACAGCAGAAAGGGGGTCCAGGAGAAGTATCATGGACTTGGGACTCCATGATTAGGTCACTTCTTTCTTCTCTTTCCGAAATAAAGAAAGAAGTAAAAAAAGCGAAATATGCTCACAAAGGGGGGGAGGGGAAACATAAAAGGGTAGATCCTAGAAGGGACTAACCTCCACACCCAAGATTACCCCAGCGTGGCCAGTAGTGCAGCTGCGGCATGGAACCTGTGCCACAAGGCATACCTCCTTCAGCTACCATCTCCTGCAATCTGACAGGTAGCCTCCAGAGACATTCATCACCCAAAAGACATCAGCCACCCACTGGGAGACCAGAGAGGGATTGGGACATTCACTGATGACCCAGATTCCACAGCAAACCACCCCTCAACGGAATGGGATGGACAATGATACCCATCCCAATCTAGCAGCTAGAATTCCTGAGGGGAAGACCCTCAAAGACCAAAAGTAGGAAAGAGAGGAGACAGAAGGGAAGGATAAAGGAGGAGGGATGGGAGAGGGATGGGAAGGATGAGGTAGGGAAGGGGAGGACTGGGGGCTTAATTAGGTTTGGTCAGAGGAAGATGATGAAAGGGTCCATTTCCTGAGACCAGCATCAAGGAGGCCTCCAGAAAGAGGACAAATACACGTGAAAGTTGGGGGCGTCAGTGGAGAAGATAAAGTAGTGATGACGTTGGAGGTAAATCTTGCATGCTCACTGGTAGATAGGACAGGCTAGTAAAATATGGCAAACTGAAATTGGAAGAGTCCAAATGCACTTCAGTCTCCCAGATTTTTTTTATACTGCATACACTGAGCACACAGACCCATTCTCTCACATGTAGGCCTACCAGCTTTCTCCCACCAGATCTGAAGCTGTTAGAATTTTGGCATTGTGTTATGGGACCAACACTGGCTTGCAAGCTGTAATATTACGGGACCAACAGTGAAAGAGTTAACCCTTTGAGGGTCGACAGGCCCTCTCCGAAACTCGTTCTCAGGGTCGGCCAAATTTAAAAAAAAAAAAAATTATTTTCTCTTATGAAAAGATAGAGAATCTTTTCCCGATCATAAAGACACCAAAAGTTTGAAATTTGATAGAAAACTTACGGAATTATGCTCTCGCAAAGTTAGCGGTCTCGGCGATGTTTACGCATCGGCGATTTTGCCCACTTTGAGCCCCATTTTCGGCCAATTTCACTGTACTAGTCGACAAAAAACATGAATATTTCGCTAGAACTCCATTTTTTCTATCGAATGGATGCAAGAAACCACTCATTTATGAAATTCAACTATCCAGTACAGTGGTCAGAATTTAGCAATTTTGCCAATTTCACACAAATTTCAAAAGATGCCAATTTCGGAATAGGGTCCAGAATAAACAAGAAAGACATTCCTGGCACTAAAATGACATTTCCTCTAGTCATTAGTCATGTCTCAAGTCCCCTCTTATATTCTTTTGCTTTCCACTTTGAATTTTTATTTTCACAAAAAATATAAGATTTACTGTTATGCAGACTACTGCATTAGTGTAAAAAATGGTATAAATATTATTGGTGCACTTGTGAAAGAATATTAGACTCACCAGTTGACGTGTATTGCACGCTTGGCACGATTTGTTTACTTTTGAAGTTTGGTAAAAATCGAACATTTCTGCTACTTTGAGCTCAATTTCAAGGCACCTTTCTTTGTAAAACCAGTCAAAATCATCTCAATTTCTGTAATATGTCTTCCATTCTATAAAATGAGACCAAGAAAACTAGAATACAACAATAAATACCATACGAAAATACACTGCAAAGTCGCTGATTTATTAAAAAAAAATGGTCAGTTTTTTTTTTCTCATTATGCACTGTGTGCTGCAGGATTTTTTTTAGACTGTGCACACTGACCACATAGACCCATTCTTTCATATGAAGGCCTACCAGCTTTCTCCCACTAGATTTGAGGCCGCTAGAATTTATGAGTACTAGTACGTCAAAAACCCCTACGCGTAAAACGTACTAGTACGACGAAAACCCTCAAAGGGTTAAGGACACAGTTTCATCAACAAGACCTCTGGACACAGGAGTACCACAAGGTAGTGTCATTGGCCACCTGCTTTTCCTCTTATACATCAACAATCTTCCAAACGTATGACAACAACTTAGACCTATTCTCTTTGCTGACGACATGACTTACTTCATCTCCTACCCTTATCTTGCCTCATCCAACACTATTGTTAATGAAGAGCTAGTAAAAATATCAACCTGGATGAATGCCAATAAACTTACACTTAATATTGACAAAACCTTCTACATTATGTTTGGGAGCAGAACAGGTGATGCCCACACTGAACATTATGACTGACAACACTCTTATTGCCAAACATATTGAGGGCAAATTTCTGGTTCTGCACCTTGACAGCAACTTGAAATTCAACACCCATATCCAACATATAAGATAAAAAGTATCCTCTAAATTATTATTATTATTATAATCAAAAAGAAGCGCTAAGCCACAAGGGCTATACAGCGCTGCAGGGTAGGGAAGGAAGCGAGGGTATTGGATGGCAGAAGGGAGGAGGGATGATCAGTAGGTTACAGAAAACAGTGGGGCAGGGGATAGTACGGGGGTAGAGGATAGCAAGGGATTGAAGTAGAAAGGGCTGAAGGTATCAGAATTTGTGAAGTCAGTTGTTGTCAAAAAGTCAATGAGAGAGTCTGGATGAAAGGTGGGTCCATCAGCGAGAAGGGAAGGTAAAGAGAGAGCAGCAGAGCGAAGACGACGACGGAGGTAAATTCTGCGTGCTCGTTGATAAAGTGGGCAGTCCAACAGAATGTGGCTGACTGATAATGGAACTTGGCAATTCTCACAGAGAGGAGCAGGGTGCCTCTCCATGAGATATCCATGAGTAAGACGAGTATGGCCAATGCGAAGATGGGAGAGAGTAGTGATTATCTCATACAGTGGACCCCCAAATTTCCCCGAGTCTCAAGTTTCATGAATTTCGAGTACATACAGTGGTCCCTCAATAATCGTCCGGCTCGATAGTCGTCCTTATCGGAAATCATTGCGTTATTCTCGTCCAAACATTGGCTCGCAAATGGTCGGTTTACTCGCTAATTGTCCTTCGTCCGGGACGCGTACTCACGCTCTGAGCCACCTCGGCCTCCCTTCCCAGCCAGTGTGCCATTGTTTACCAGTGAGTGACGGTCCCCTCACTTATTCGTACCAAATATTTCATATTCCATTCATTTTAGTGCTTGCAAGTGCTAAATAAGCTACCATGGCTCCAAAGAAAGCTCCTAGTGCCAAGCCTTTGGTAAAGAAAGTGAGAAATACGATTGAATTTAAGAAAAACATCATTGAACAATATGAAAGTGGTGTACGGGTGGCCGAACTGGCCAGGATGTATAACAAATCCCGTACAACCCTATCTTCCATCGTGGCCAAGAAAAAGGAAATCAAGGAAGTTGTTGTTGCAAATGGGGTAAATATGCTGACAAAAATGAGATCACCAGTACTCGAAGATGTTGAGAAGTTATTATTGGTGTGAATAAATGAGAAACAATTAGCAGGAGATACTCTTATGACGTCGATTATTTGTGAAAAGGCTAGGCAGTTGCATGACGATCTGGTAAAGAAATTGCCTGCAACGAGTACTGATAATTGTGAATTTAAGGCCAGCAAAGGTTGGTTTAAGAGATTTAAGAAGCGTAGTGGCATACACAGTGTGATAAGGCATGGCGAAATGTGGGGTAGGATGGAAAGATTCATGGAGAAACACCACCATGAGAAGGATGTTGCAAGCCATATCGGCAACTTGTACAGTGACAGGGTTATGGACACTCCCGAGCTTCAGAACCTTGCATTTATCTACATTGAACTGCATCTGCCACTTTTCTGACCAAGAGTAGAGTTTGTCTAAATCCTCCTGAAGTTCCCTAACATCTACATTTGAATCAATTATCCTACCTATCTTCGTGTCATCGGCGAATTTGCTCATATCACTAGTAATTCCTTCATCAAGATCATTGATATATATTATAAACAACAACGGGCCCAAGACTGATCCCTGTGGAACCCCACTTGTTACTGATCCCCACTCGGATTTAACCCCATTTATGGACACACTCTGCTTCCTGTCTGTGAGCCATGATTCGATCCACGAGAGCACCCTTCCCCCAATGCCATGAGCTGCTACTTTCTTCAACAGTCTTTGGTGCGGAACTCTATCAAATGCCTTACTAAAATCTAAGTAAACAATATCAAATTCTTTATCGTGGTCAACAGCCTCAAAAGCTTTACTGAAGAAAGTTAATAAATTAGTTAGACAAGACCAGCCTCTTGTGAATCCATGCTGAGTATCATTAATCAAGCTATGCTTATCGAGATGGCTTCTTATAATCTCAGCTATAATTGACTAGTAATTTGCCTACAATTGAGGTCAGGCTTATTGGGCGGTAATTTGACGGTAACGACTTGTCCCCTGTTTTAAAAATAGGAATTACATTAGCCATCTTCCACATATCAGACACTACCCCTGTTTGAAGAGATAAATTAAAAATATTAGTTAATGGTTCACAGACTTCCATTTTGCATTCCTTAAGAACCCTTGAAAAAACCTCATCAGGACCCGGTGACTTATTTTGCTTCAGTCGGTCTATCTGCTTCACAACCATTTCACTAGTGACTGTGATGTTACATAATTTATCTTCTTCTGATCCACTATAAAAATTAATTACCGGAATATTATTAGTGTCTTCCTGTGTAAAAACCGAGAGAAAATAATTATTTAAAATCGAGCACATTTCATTCTCTTTGTCAGTAAGATGCCCATAGTTATTTTTAAGGGGACCTATCTTATCTCTGACTTTTGCAGACTCAAGGCACAAGCTATCCTCAACAAACCGCCCATGGAACAGCCCCCTAAACAGTTCATAGTACTCCCATGTGGCGATGTTGCCACGAATACTCGCCGGGCACTTGCTATGAGTAACATCAACGTTTCCACCATAAACACATCCTCTATCAAAGACCTCACTACTAAACGCAGCCCCACACCTCTAACTTCTACAGCAGGCGTCTACACTATCCCCTGTGGGTTCTGTCCCAAGAAATATGTAGGCGAGACAGGCAGAGATCTTGCAGTCCGCCTGAATGAGCATCGAAATGCCTCTAACAGAGACGATGTAAGGTACGCCTGTGTCCTCCAAAGAGACTCCACGGGGCATTTGATGAACTGTAACGAGGCACAACTCGTTCTCACCGAACCAGACCTCAGACGCCGACGGTGCCTAGAAGCCTCACTAATCACCGTCACCGACACTATAGAACGCAACACTGGAAACTACAAAATTTCAAAAACATTGGCATACATGATACTTAAGCAGCACCAACCCAACAACACAGGAGTCACATGATTTCATCGTCTACCCGTCCTCATCATAAGCAGAGGTTGTTTTGATAAGGACCTGCCTCGCATGGGCCAGTAGGCCTTCTACAGTGTTCCTCCTTTCTTATGTTCTTATGACATTCCTCAGGTCACGTGCGTCACATCTCACTCTCCGCCTATATATATAATGTCTTTCTACCTCTGTATGTTAGAAGTGATCAAGGTCCCAGGACCGAAACGTTTTCTAATAAATATGTTATAGTGTTTGCTTACGTGTCTTTCTAAACCAACTACTGAAAATAAAATTACTTGGCCAGGTCCTCTACAATCCTACTGAAAATAAGATGTGGTTAATTAAACATTTCTGAGGAATTGCTATTGATTTTCTGGCTATAATATATTTTGCCTAAGGAAAATTTATCCCGCCATGTGAAGCTAAAAATAGGTTAGACAAACGAGTGGCTGAGAGTTGGACTTGCCTTGCATGGGTCAATAGGACTGCTTCAGTGCTCTTTTCTGTCTTAATAATGGATATGCCTGATTTAATAGGCTTTCCTTACACCCGGCATCAAGACCTCTACCATCACCCTCATCACACTAAACCATCTTAGTATAATTATTAACCCGGTAGATTAACACACAATTACCCAATCAAGTATGCCCAGTATGGGCCAGCAGGCTTACTGCAGTGTTCCTCCTTTCTTATGTTGTAAGTCAAGATGACATGACATTTTCATTAGGATATTTATACTCCCCCAGGATGCGACCCATACCAGTAGGCCTGCTGCAGTGTTCCTCCTTTCTTATATGAACGGTGCCAATGGATGTATGGGAACATGGCCACTTGTGCCAGGGATCGACTCCCGGTTCTTCAGTTGACGCCACTACCAACTGAGCAATGATATATCACTAACACATTTCATCTCTGCTTCCTACAGTCTTGCAGGATGGGTATAGGCGGCATAATAAAGACATTAGACTAACAAACTTCCTAAACTCTAATCAGTCTTCAGTTCTAAGCTTTACAACCCATTTCTCCAGTTTTTATCTACACCCCATAAAAGGTAACCTGAGATTAAGACACATGTGCAACATCTGGGTATCTTTATTGTAGACGTTTCGCCATCCAGTGGTTTTATCAATACAAATTCTAGAACATAACTTGAAGACAGTAGAACTATGTACAGAAGATGAGGTAATCAGTCCCTCAACCTAGGAGTAGGTGCGAAGAGCACCATAGTCGTGGAGATTCTGAAGCAGAAGAAAGGACCCTGGCGCTTATATAGTAACGTCAGGTGTAGCAGACGAGGGCATATTCACTGGTAGGCGGGATTCCCCAGCGGGAAGGACCTACTTCCACTGGGGAATCCCGCCTACCAGTGAATATGCCCTCGTCTGCTACACCTGACGTTACTATATAAGCGCCAGGGTCCTTTCTTCTGCTTCAGAATCTCCACGACTGTGGTGCTTTTCGCACCTACTCCTAGGTTGAGGGACTGATTACCTCATCTTCTGTACATAGTTCTACTGTCTTCAAGTTATGTTCTAGAATTTGTATTGATAAAGCCACTGGATGGCGAAACGTCTACAATAAAGATACCCAGATGTTGCACATGTGTCTTAATCTCAACTTGTCGGTATTATATACCATTCGTACACAAAAGGTAACCTACAGAATACATGCCTCATTATTTCATGGCCAGAGATTTCATCTCTGGTGGGGAGATAAGCTAATACTTTCCCACTAAGCTACTTTTGATATCAATTCCTTACACTTTCCTATACTCTCCCCGCCAGCCTGCCACCTAATACAATTACCATCTGCTTCAATAACCAAACTTTAGTGGACTTATAACCTGGAAATACCTTACAAGTGGGCCCCGCCCACCTCTGACTACGTCTCTAGCTGCTGCATCTCCACATATTTGGAGTAACCCTCTCCAGCTATACTCCAGGTATAACATTAAATGTTATGGGTCAGACCATTTACTAGTGTGGTTGTCTCCACTCCTCAGACTGGTCAATGTTGCTGTGTTGATCACTGTTGAAGCAGACAGTCAAGCGCAGCAATTACCACACCTGGAACAATATGACCATCAACATTACACCCACATACACAAACATTACCATGTAACAAACTAACAACAGTATTGTCTGATTGATATACCCATTAATGCTTAACATAGAAAACTATATTTTCTTTAATCAATATTTCTTACACATTAACCTGATGACTAACAATTTGTTTACATGGGAGTCTACATCTGGATCACAAGGCGCAAGTTATTTGGATCAAAAGACCTTCACTAAAGTTATTTTTCTATAATGGAAAAAATAGCTCACAACTACATACACCATTATGGGTTATGTAACGCCTAGTGTGAGTTATTTTTTGATCAGAGGAAGGGGAGTAGCCCCAGTTCCTCGCATCAAAACTCCTCCACTAAAGTCAATTACTCCCACACCCCTCTAAGACATCAGACCCCAAAGAAAGTTAAGTCTATTAAAATAAATAATTTTGTAACCAAGCTGGTGGCAGGGATCAGGAGCTGCAGGTCAACTATCCTGTTGTACTTACAAAACACGTCAACATCCAATACTTACGTTATTTAGGTGTATTAAGAGGCTGAGGAAGCTATAAAGCCGGCGGAATGGCAGGAGGAAGAGCAACACATCATCCCTATACAACCACTGAAGTTCAAATGATCTTTAGTGACTTGGAGGTTGGTCACTGTCCTGACCTTCACTATAACACCATCATTGATAACCTAACTAATTCTGACTACCACCACTAGCTGGCACTACTACACCATCACTATCGGTACTACTTATGGTGGAGCGCTCAACCCATGGGGGCCATGCATAGGGAGTGATTTTCGTGTGCAAGTTTGGTACTAATGTCTCTAGGATTTTCTAAGTGTATATAATCATGCATCTCTCCCACCTGCGTTCTAGGGAGTAAAAGTTTAGGAACTTCAATCATTCCCAGTAACTGAGGTGTTTTATCGCAGTTGTGTGTGCCGTGAAGGTTCTCTGTTCATTTTTTAGGTCAGCAATTACACCTGTCTTGAAAGGTGCTGTTAACGAGCAACAATATTCCAGCCTTGAAGAATATCAATATTCCAGCGACTTGAAGAATATCAATAGACACTAGGCAACAAAGAATTAAAACAGAAAACAAATTACAGCAAAGACAAATGTGAGGAAAAAGTTTAATGTCTTACAAGCGAGAACTGAGACGGAGAAGAAATCATGATGGAAGATATGATAAAGAAAGTGATCACTTGTGGTGCGCCTTCAGCCTTGAAAATAGTCTCGTAAAGTAAAAGTTATTGGACAATCATTCTTGAGGAGCACAACCTCTCTCAAGGACACACACAGACACAGACATAAGACTCATACACAGACAAAACACAGACACAGAAGTGAATACATATATAGACATGTACATGAGCACATGGTTTAGAAAGACACGTAAGCAAACACTATGACATATTTATTAGAAAACGTTTCGGTCCTGGGACCTTGATCACTTCTAATATACAGAGGTAGAAAGGCATTATATATATAGGCGGAGAGTGAGGTGTGACGCACGTGACCTGAGGAATGTCATAAGAACATGAGAACATAAGAATGGAGGATCACTGTAGAAGGCCTACTGGCCCATGCGAGGCAGGTCCTTATCAAAACAACCTCTGCCTACGACGAGGACGGGTAGACGTTGAAATCATGTGACTCCTGTGCTGTTGGTAATGAACTCACAATTTACAAAGGTAATGAACTCACAATTTACAAAGGTAATGAACTCCAGGTAAGTCTGGTCACAATCATGACAAGTTACAAAGGTATTTACAGATTACAGAGGTACGTAATGGGTCCAGGGACTGGGCCCCCAAAGTTTTGATAGCCGAACTAGGTACAAAGGTAATGAGCTCACAAGTTACAAAGGTAATGAATTCTGTAGAATGGTTACTTACGTTTATACTTTGGCTACAATCATAAACAAATTATAGAGTGAGTTCATTGCCTCTGTAACTTGCTCAGCTATCAAAACTTTGGAGTCCAGTCCCTGGACCAATTATGTACCTCTGTAATCTTTTGACTACCGCCCACAGGATGGGTATGGGGTGTATAATAAACATATTAAACTAAAAAAACTCCTGTGCTGTTGGGTTGGTGGTGCTTAAGTATCATGTATGCCAACACCAACACCACCAGCACCACCAACCCAACAGCACAGGAGTCACATGATTTCAACGTCTACCCGTCCTCGTCGTAGGCAGAGGTTGTTTTGATAAGGACCTGCCTCGCATGGGCCAGTAGGCCTTCTACAGTGATCCTCCATTCTTATGTTCTCATGTTCTTATGACATTCCTCAGGTCACGTGCGTCACACCTCACTCTCCGCCTATATATATAATGCCTTTCTACCTCTGTATGTTAGAAGTGATCAAGGTCCCAGGACCGAAACGTTTTCTAATAAATATGTCATAGTGTTTGCTTACGTGTCTTTCTAAACCAACTTGTCGGTATTTATTACCAAGGTTTATACCACATGAGCACATACACGAACATAAACACAGATACATAAATGAACACAGAAATAAAAATATGGAAATGAACACAAACATAAGAACAGAAAATTTCACAATTACACAGATATAATCATGAACACAGACACAGACATGAACAAAAATACACACCTGGACACAAACACAGTATCATAAGCAAAAACAGAAAAAGTATGATTGGTGTTACGAATCGCTTCTAACTACAGCTGTAAATAACTAGTAGGAAAAATAGTTGTAAGCATAACCTTAATTTTTAAAGGGGTGGACCGGTAAGCTAGAGGAAGGAGTCTGTCCGATGACCAAAAGCTCCAGTGGCAGGTCATCATTTGATTAAGACCCACGAAAGGAAACATTTACCCTGTTTCTTGACAAATCTTACCTAGAGCAGTAACTCACGAAATCGTAAAGCAGTAGTCAAAACCTTTAGTAAGTTTATTCAGATATACACAAATACACAGGTTATCATACATAGCAGCGTATGTGTAGAGAACCTAGGATAACCCAAAAAAGCCAGACTTATTTCCATGGCATGAAGACAGCTTCTTTATCCAAAATTAAATGAATTAAGATTTCAAATTTACGTCTCATTACCGATATGACTCCAAACTAGACCATAATTCAGGAATTCTTGCAATAATTAAAATTAGATCAAGCACCAGAGTTGAATTCGTAGTTTTGATTTTTTTTATTAATTCCAGAGTTCTAATAACATTCAATAAATCCCTATGGGTCATGCATCGTTGTTCAGCTTCTCGAGCCATTTAGTCAGTAGGCACATAAAAAATAACTGCTTTTATTTCACAGTCAAAAGATTACAAAAACAGGAAAATTTACAGTTAAATTAGGTATAGTTTAGTTTAATATGTTTATTATACACCCCATACCCATCCTGTGGGCGGTAGTCAAAAGATTACAGAGGTACATAATTGGTCCAGGGACTGGACTCCAAAGTTTTGATAGCTGAGCAAGTTACAAAGGTAATGAACTAGATCTGGTCACAATCATGACCAAGTAACAAAGGTAATGAGCTCCAGGTAGAGCTGGTCACAATCATGACAAGTTTCAAAGGTAATGAATCATAAACACGTTAATACATGGTTACAATTATGAACAAATTACAGAGTAATGAGCAGTTAACAAACATTGTGGGGAATTCATCCATTTGCCCAACAACAGATGTCGCTAGGTGCCTGTCCTTCCTCGACAGGACAGCCAGATAGCCACTGCAAACAGCAGCAGGTTGCACCAGGAACTGCTGCTTGCAGGAGCACCATCGACCCTCCCCAAGAGGTCCATGAGGCCAGCGACTCCGCTAGCAGCCCGAGGGAGAGCCGCTCTGGGGACGTGTCCACTTCCTGGTGGACGCCAATTTGATTGAAGATTCCAGGCCCCCTGTAAAGGTGAAGGCACGGCAGCTGTAACTAATGTCTGCTGGGAGGGGCTGCAGTTGACAATAACTACTTCCACTGATCAGGTAGTTTCATAATGAAATGTTTCACAAACAATCACTGCACACTTTCACGGCGCTCATAACGGAGATAAAACACCTCAATTATTGGGAGCGCTTGAGGTTCCTAAACCTGTATTCCCTGGAACGCAGGAGGGAGAGATACATGATTATATACACCTGGAAAATCCTAGAGGGACTAGTACCGAACTTGCACACGAAAATCACTCACTACGAAAGCAAAAGACTTGGCAGACGATGCACCATCCCCCCAATGAAAAGCAGGGGTGTCACTAGCACGTTAAGAGACCATACAATAAGTGTCAGGGGCCCGAGACTGTTCAACTGCCTCCCAGCACACATAAGGGGGATTACCAACAGACCCCTGGCAGTCTTCAAGCTGGCACTGGACAAGCACCTAAAGTCAGTTCCGGATCAGCCGGGCTGTGGCTCGTACGTTGGTTTGCGTGCAGCCAGCAGCAACAGCCTGGTTGATCAGGCTCTGATCCACCAGGAGGCCTGGTCACAGACCGGACCGCGGGGGCGTTGACCCCCGGAACTCTCTCCAGGTAAACTCCAGGTAAACATGAGGGGAAATCATAATGCAAGACATACTAGAGTGTTCTATTAAACTCATGAGGAGCTGTAGCAACTGGAATTTTAGTCCAAGAATAAAACGAAACTATGCTATTAGTGTAACAAAAAGTAAATTACAGGCAACAAGCAAGGTGTACAAGAAAAGTCAGCTAAGAAATCAACTAGACTAAATAGGTCATCTGAAGTCAGCTTCAAATAACTGAGTTGGCTGAACTAAAAAACTGTCATCTATCTCAGAGGCTAGCCTGTACGTGAATGTCAAAATCTAGCATAAGTAAGTTTGTTTCAGGTATACACAAATACAGTTACATAGATTATCATACATAGCAGCATATGTGTCAAGAACCTAAGATAACCCTAAAAAGTCAGACAAAGTGACTTATTTCCAAGTGCATGACTCCGTGCCAAAAAGGCTTGCGGTGCAAGAATGTTACCATCCAGGGTGTACAGAAATCCATGTCTCAGAGGCTAAGGCCGATCACTCTTGGCAGTAAGACTACTTCCAGACATAGGTTAAAACTGAGAAGTCACGGGAAATTCATGACAGTACATTTCAACTGTTAGTTCACAGGGGAAATATGTCTTTATAGGATAGTGGTATTGAAACTTAGAGATCCTCTGGACCTGTACAAGACAATTGTTCCTAGAATCTTTGCTAGTTACTGTACACCAGCGTTCAAATTTGAAGCTCATTGGATGAGGCGTTCTTGTATTGTGAGAGAAACGAAAACGAAAAGCTGGAGGAAGAAAAATTCAGAAAAAATTATAAAATATTGTGGAAACCAGTTAAAAGTTTCCCCTCAGGGATACCTAATTATTAATGCTTGAAAATATTACACTAGAAGGGAAATGTGCCTGATCAAACTTGATCCTTGCAATATAAATGGCACGAGACAGGATGCTGAAATGAAAACCACTGGTAAATCAGACTTTTTTTTTTAACATGTGGGCCTAACTGGGACAGAAAAGAAAAGGAGAGGAAACCACTGAGATTATTAAGAAAAACAAAAACAACAGGCAAGCAGACCAGAGAGTACAACAGTAGGAGCAGAAGTCTAATCTCCAGTAGTGCGTCAAGAACTCCCTTAAGTACGTAAGTTCCCCCATCTTCTAATAATATGCTTATTTTCTACTATAATCTACCTTGTCCATAATTACTACCGCATTTGCTTTGTCTGTTTTATAAGATGAAGTCTAGGATCTTTCCTTAATTCATAGTATAACTTAACAAATATTTGAGGACAATTGTGTTGTAGAGGTCTGAGCAATGTACGGTATATACAGCTCTGTACCATTAGGCAAATGCAAGCACAAGACACGTTGAGAATCGTAGCAACCAGGCACAAAGGCAAGTCTGCCAAGGACGATTCATGAGTGTACAACACTGCTTCAAAACTTTGGTGGGCTTCCTTGTGATTGGCTAGGTACTTGTATATCAATGAGGCCCCAGCTCGTTAAACCTGGTTCATGATCAGGAGGCATGCCTATATGGGTTTGTGACATACACCAAATAAAATGTAACATACTCTTAGTATGCCACACCCCTACCCAAAAGGGCTTTAATAGCCATGACTAGGCATCCTTCTTGGGTAGTGTGCCAACATGGCATGAAATACTACTGGAACAACCTTTCGTCTCAACCATCCAACTCATTAGGTAGTGTTCAGCTCAAAGGAACTCTCAAGTCTGACACAACCTTAGAGTGAGACAGCAGACAGTACGACTATCATAGGTTCAAGATACATGCGGACAGAAGCAAGTGTCACCTCACTAGAAAAAACCTTATGGCCAGATTAACTCAAATTTTACTTTATGACCATTTGGAAAAAATGATCTTACTACCCAATTTGTCCCTAACACATCTTGCAACCTCTCCATAGTTGTAAGGCTGCATCCGTAATGCCCAATGCTTAAGACAAGTGTTCTTGCTCTTGTTCTTCATGAGCTAAGATACATCCGAGGATTGTGGTCACCGAAGATGGTGACCACATGTGATTAGCTGCTCAAGAACACATCGAAATGCTCCAGCACAAGTACCAGGGCCAGGGGTGGAGTAGGCCCACTGACAGGATTGGTATTTGGCTGAATAGTAAGCCATGGGCTGCAGACCACACTTACCAGAAGCTTGGAGTAACAATGACCCAATTCTCGACTCCCAAGCAACAACCTGTAATACAAATAGCTTTGAAAAATTTGGAGACAAAAGTATGGGAGCAGTGCATAAGAGATGTTTAACATCAATAAAATCCTCTTGACAATTAGGGGTCCAGTAAAATTTAGTATTCTGATCTGTGAGGTTAGGGGGGCTACAACATCTGCAAAATTTTTGCAGAATTTTCTATGAAATCATATCATTCCTAAGAACCTTTGCAGAAACTTCTTATCTTGAGGAATGGGATAAGTTTTAATAGCCAAAACTTTGACCAATTTAGGTGCTATTTTGTCACTACGTACTTCTTGACCTAAGAAAGTAAGAGCAGATTGGCGAAAAGATGATTTACTCAGGTTTAATGTCAGTTAAAAGGGCCTGAACCTCTCAAAGAGGGATTCAAAATGAGACACGAGTTGATTCCAGTTATCAGAAACTTCAACTATATTGTCCAGGTAAGCTGCTATGCCTTCAAGTCCTTTGATAGCTTGATCAATGAATTTTTGAAATGTGGCAGGAGAGTTCCATATTCCAAATGGGGTCACAGTATATTGATATTGACTTCCTGGAATTACAAAGGCAGAAATCTCCTTCGCTTTATCTATTAAAGGTACCTGGTAGTTACCTTTAAGAAGATCTAGTTTACAAACAAAGGAGGACTTTTCCACAAAGTCCACTGTATCAGTCCAAACATGGAAGGGGATAAGTATCAGGTACTGTGACCTCATTTACCTTGCAGAAGTCGGTACACATTCAGAATCCTCCATCAGGCTTTTTAACAAAGATGCATGCATGCACACCAAGAGCTGTGACTCAACCCCTGTAACTACATATAGATAAGCATACACACACACACACACACACACACACACACACACACACACACACACACACACACACACACACACACACACACACACACACACACACACACAGCAGAGGTATGATAAAGCTCACGGCTCAGGGAGAGTGACCTAGTAGCGATCAGTGAAGAGGCGGGGCCAGGAGCTCGGACTCGACCCCCGCAACCTCAACTAGGTGAGTACAACTAGGTGAGTACACACACGCACACACACACACACACACACAGAAAAATAATCCAGAATGTGGTACACGAGGGCACAACTGAACGTTACAAGAGCAAATGAGTCACAGAGATGTTTGGAAACATTTCTTTAGTCTTAGAGCAGTCAGGAAGTGGAATGACCTGGACAGTGAAAGGATAAAAATATCATTTATACGTGATTTTCAGGATGGTAATGAGAAGTTTCGCACAGCCAGGAGAAAGGACACCAGTAACAGCAACGGAAATTTGGGGCCAGGAACTGATACTCGACCCCTGCAACCACATAAAGGCGAGTACATATAGATGAGGTCTGAACAAGTAAGTCTTTTAACTATGTGAATGCTACATATTAAAGAAGGGTAAATATTGTATTTGTTCACAACTTGTTTCCTACTGAGAAATCATGCTGTACATCCAGCAACACCTGTGTACTGATCGCTACCAGCTGTGGCTCGCACTTACTGTGTATTGGAGTACTTAGGCAATTTAATTATAGGTTCATTAATGAATATTCTCTTTGATAATGTCGCTTGCAGAAGAAACGGATAATATTTATTTTGCAAATGATTCCGTGTGTGCTGGGGTGAGGTGTTTGAGGGTTCTTTCTGTTGTACATGCGCTAAGAGAAAATACCTGAGTTTAACATTGTCATAATAACCCTTTCAGTAATGTTATTTAACCTGTTCTGGTGGCACTAGAGACTGTTGGGTCAGTTAACAAATATGATAATGTGAATAGGCAGGATGGTGAGAGAAACAGCCTCGGATGTGAGTTGACATAGATGGTGTTCGTAAACACATGATAAGGACGTACTCTTAGCCTTTCGACGGTTGCTCAGCAAGAAGCAACCGCTGTCGTGAAGTATAATAGACGGTGCTATCTACTATCACATGAGAATGTGGTACATGTTGACTGTCATTTTCAGGGTAGTTTACATGACTGCTCACCAACTTACGTTCATTAATCCCAAATTGCATGGAATTAAACTCCAGTACCTGTTCATTCTATTAATTAGCTTCCATTTGACTAGTGTAGTTGTTTTCTTGGTTCTTGAATTCTATAGCATCGACCTGAATGTTTTATTTGTATTGTCTCCAAGACTTATTGAAATATTCAATTTGAATTTGCATCCCCGGGAAGTGAGTCATTCCATAACATCGTTTCTATCCCTTACAAAGCTAACTTTTTTTTTCTTCTGCTAGACGTATCATTAAGTTTTCCTCCTTTAATTTGACTACAGAGTTAAGTATACTTTCATTTGTTCTGTTATGGTGCTGAGTTTATTTTACCTCTTGTATCAGTAGAGAACCTAGTTTTCCTCCCCTTCGCGTTAATTTTTCTTTTAAATTCACCGTTCAGAATATTCTGTACACTCGAAGGTATACCTTCATCGTGTCATGTGTTGTCACATCACGTCCATATGACAACACATGGCAGATAACCCAGAGCGTTTAATTCAGTTTTAAGCTTCACATAAATATTCCCTTACACACTATTAATTGTGATTCTTTTAACATAAATTGTTCAGAGTAATCGGTGAAAAACTGAAACTAACTAGGACAGATACTCTCTCCTTAATATGAAGATTATTGATCTGGAGTTTACCTGGAGAGGGTTTCGGGGGTCAACACCCCCGCGGCCCGGTCTGAGACCAGGCCTCATGGTGGATCAGGGTCTGATCAACCAGGCTGTTACTGCTGGCCGCACGCAAGCTGACGTACAAACCACAGCCCTGTTGGTCAGGTACTGACTTTAGATGCCTGTACAGTGCCTTCTTGAAGACAGCCAGGGATCTATTGGTAATCCCCCTTATGCATGCTGGGAGGCAATTGAACAGTCTTGGGCCCCGGACACTTATTGTGTTGTCTCTCAATGTACTCGTGGCTCCCCTGCTTTTCATCGGGGGAATGCTGCATCTCCTGCCGAGTCTTTTCCTTGCATAGGGAGTGATTTTCGTGTGCAGGATTGATGCCACTTCCTCCAGGACCTTCCAAGTGCATATTATCATGTATCTCTCTCGCCTGCGTTCGAGGGAATACAGATCAAGGGGCTTCAACCGTTCTCAGTAATTTAGGTGCCTTATCGTACTTATGTGTGCCGTGAAAGTTCTTTGTACACTCTCTAGGTCTGCAATGTCGCCAGTCTTGAAGGGGGCCGTTAGTGTACAGAAGTATTCCAGCCTAGAGAGCACAAGCGATTTGAAGAGAATCATCATGGGCTTGGCATCCCTAGTTTTGAAGGTTCTCATTATCCATCCTATCATTTTCCTTGCGGATGAGGTAGAAACATTGTTGTGGTCATTGAAGGCGAGATCCTCTGACATTATCACTCCCTGGTCCTTCACATTACTTTTCCGCTCCATTGTATGGTTAGAATTTGTCGTATACCCTGATACATTTTTAATTTCTTCAAGTTTCCCATATCTGATTAGTTGAAATTGCTCCTCGTTGAACGTCATATTGTTTTCAGTGGCCCATTCGAAGATCTGGATAATGTCCGCTTGGAGTTTCGCGGTGTCTTCGATGGAGGTCACTGCCATGGTAATCCGGATGTCATCCGCAAAGGATGACATCCGGATTACCATGTCTATGTCAGAAGTGAGGACGAGGAATATAATGGGAGCGAGTACTGTGCCTTGTGGAACAGAGCTTTTTACCGTGGCTGCCTGGGACTTTACTCTGTTTACTCGTTGTGTTCTGTTCGTCAGGAAATTATAGATCCATCTACCAACTTTCCCTGTTATTTCTTTATCACACATTTTGTGCGCTAGTACACCATGGTCACACTTGTCGAAAGTTTTTGCAAAGTCTGTGTATACCACATCTGTATTTTGTTTATCCTTTACAGCATCCAGGACCTTGTCATAGTGGTCCAGTAGCTGGGACAGGCAGGAGCGACCTGTTCTAAACCCGTGTTTCTCTGGGTTGTGTAATTGATGGGTGTGGCATGCAAAGAGTACGTAACCAGGTTCCAGCCAATAAGAAGATGATTTTGGCAATCACAGAGGTTATGTGGGTACCACTCTCCTGTCTGCCCTTGTCATTCCCATTCTAGAGCTGGTTGAAGCACGGTCTGCTCTCTAGTGGCTTCTATTCTGCCTTGCTTACCGTGGAGTGCACTAATACCTATCACTGTACTTAGTGTATATAGTGTACATACTGCTGTTCTAAATTGGTGAAAGATAATATAAGTCAAAACTTTTCTGCTGTGTTTATTTTGCTCCCTTTACACCCAGGATAACAGGCCATTTGGAATCCTGGGTTGTAATAATGGGTATCTAGGTGGTTGGTGATCTTGCTTCTTAGAACCCTCTCAAAGATTTTTATTATAGGGGATGTTAGTGCTGTTAAATTTAAAGCTTATCATCTGTAAGTAGATGATTACGGCGGTGATTCACTATTCCCTTACATCAATCGCTATGGCAGTATATATATATATATATATATATATATATATATATATATATATATATATATATATATATATATATATATATATATGACCTGTACTTAACTCAGTGAAGAAGTGTCTTGTGTGCTCCCCGTGGACTGAACCAAGATGCCCTCCATCGAGCAACTTTACCAGCAGCTTAAGGAAGAATTGAGGGTAGCGAAGATAGAAATACAGTGATTGACTGAGGAAAACAAGAGGATTCGTAGTAGTCCTCCTGTTTTGAGTCCTCAGGTCAAGAAGGGAACGTGGTCAGTGGCTGGACAGCATGGAACGAAGTTGACGATCAAGAAGACGAATGGAAAGGTAGAAACGATGAAGAAGAAAGAGACTGCTGTGGAAACTGTTGTGGAAACATCTAATGCATTCTCCGTGCTACCCGACGAATGTGAGTCGACTACTGGGAACGTCACGACGAACGACACCAAGGAAGGTAAGAATATTGTTGTTGTTGCTGGGGACAGCCAGGTTAGATACATGGACAGGGCATTCTGCTTGAAGGACAGGAGTAGAAGACAGAGGGTTTGCTTTCCTGGGGCTGGGATGGAGGATACTGTTAGCCATCTGGATGACATCATGAGAGGTAATGGGGGCAATCCTATTATCTGTCTCAGTGCTGGAGGCAACGATGTTGGTAGATGTAGGAGTGAGGGCCTGATTAGCAGGTATAGGTCAGCAATAGAGATAATTAGGAGGAAGGGTGGGAACCCTGTCATATGTGGTATTTTGCCAAGGAGAGGAGTTGGAAACGAATGGTTGTCCAGGGCAATTGGTGTCAATTGCTGGCTGGACAAATACTGTAAGGAAAATGCGGTAACATTCATTGACAACTGGGACCTCTTCTATGGCAGAAATGACCTGTATGCCAGGGATAGGGTTCACTTATCTAGGTCTGGGGTGGGGGCACTGGCAACTGCAGTGGAGGGAGCTGTTAGGACTTTAAACTAGGAATAGTTAGTGGTATGGGTTTTGGCGGGAAAACAGTGAAGTCCCAGTGCAGTAATATGAGTACTAGGAGAACTAGTAATAGGGAAAATGAGGTGGATATTGGAAAGCCACTGACACTAGGCGACAAGGACAGTAATAGGTTTAGTGGAAAAACAGAAATGAGCAGGAAGGGTAAAGAAAAAGGAGCGTCTTTAAATATACATTATGCTAATTCCCGTAGTGCTAGGAATAAGATGGACGAGTTGAGATTAGTTGCTAGTGCAGGTAACATTGATGTATTTGCCATAACTGAGACGTGGTTTAATTCAAAAAGTCGGGACATGCCTGCAGAATGTCACATTCAGGGTTTTAAATTGTTCCAAGTAGATAGAAGTATCGGTGGTGGGGGTGGCGCTGTATGTCCGAGAACGCTTGAACTGTTGCATAAAAACGGGTATTAAGTCTGAAGTAACACATACAGAGTCTGTTTGGATAGAATTTTCAGAGGGGCGTGAAAAATTGATTTTAGGTGTAATATACCGTCCCCCAAACTTAGATAGGGACCAAGGGAGACTACTATGAGAGGAAATTATTAAGGCCACAAGGCACGATAATGTAGTAATTCTAGGAGACTTTAACTTTAGTCATATTGATGGGAATTTCTTGACTGGGAATTTAGAATCGAACGACTTCTAGGAAGTAGTTCAGGACTGTTTTTTGAAGCAGTTTGTGACAGAGCCTACAAGGGAAAATAACCTGCTTGACTTGGTTTTGGCAAACAAGGAAACTCTTGTTAATAATTTAGAAATTACAGAGGAACTCGGCACAAGCGATCACAAATCAATTACCTTGAGCATTCAAATTCAAATTCAAATTCAAAGTTTATTCTCTATAAGGATTACAATGCTGAGTTTACAGAAATTTGGTTATTGTTTGGTTTACATGTAGTAAAATTGTGATTACAGAGTGTACCACTAGAACGCTTAGCATGGCTAGGCATTTCGGGCATACTTAGTTTTATTCTTAATTGTAAAATATTACAAATTATGAGGTAAGTTGGTTGTTAGGTAAGACACATATGCAACAGTTAGACAACTTTATTCCGAAACGTTTCGCCTACACAGTAGGCTTCTTCAGTCGAATACAGAAAGTAGGCAGGAACAGTAGAGATGTGAAGACGATGTAATCAGTCCATCACCCTTAAAGTCGTAGAATTTGAGGTTGTCAGTCCCTCGGCCTGGAGAAGTTCAGTTCCATAGTCAGGAACTATCTGAAGATCAAGCGACAGTGCGGAGACTTAAATACTGTCGGAAGGAGAGGTGCAGGGTAGTAGTAGTAGTAGTAGTAGTAGTAGTAGTGAGAGGCAACTGAGAGGTCATGTCCCTCTCAGATCCAACCCTTCTCACTTGAAAAGCTTGTCCAAGGTGTTTTCTGTACCAAGATGCCACGTGTTGCAGTGTCTGACAAGATGAACATCAAAATGGTATACAATACCGACAGGTTGTTAGGTAAGACACATATGCAACAGTTAGACAACTTTATTCCGAAACGTTTCGCCTACACAGTAGGCTTCTTCAGTCGAATACAGAAAGTAGGCAGGAACAGTAGAGATGTGAAGACGATGTAATCAGTCCATCACCCTTAAAGTCGTAGAATTTGAGGTTGTCAGTCCCTCGGCCTGGAGAAGTTCAGTTCCATAGTCAGGAACTATCTGAAGATCAAGCGACAGTGCGGAGACAGTCAGACACTGCAACACGTGGCATCTTGGTACAGAAAACACCTTGGACAAGCTTTTCAAGTGAGAAGGGTTGGATCTGAGAGGGACATGACCTCTCAGTTGCCTCTCACTACTACTACTACTACTACTACTACTACCCTGCACCTCTCCTTCCGACAGTATTTAAGTCTCCGCACTGTCGCTTGATCTTCAGATAGTTCCTGACTATGGAACTGAACTTCTCCAGGCCGAGGGACTGACAACCTCAAATTCTACGACTTTAAGGGTGATGGACTGATTACATCGTCTTCACATCTCTACTGTTCCTGCCTACTTTCTGTATTCGACTGAAGAAGCCTACTGTGTAGGCGAAACGTTTCGGAATAAAGTTGTCTAACTGTTGCATATGTGTCTTACCTAACAACCTGTCGGTATTGTATACCATTTTGATGTTCATCTTGTCAGACACTGCAACACGTGGCATCTTGGTACAGAAAACACCTTGGACAAGCTTTTCAAGTGAGAAGGGTTGGATCTGAGAGGGACATGACCTCTCAGTTGCCTCTCACTACTACTACTACTACTACTACTACTACCCTGCACCTCTCCTTCCGACAGTATTTAAGTCTCCGCACTGTCGCTTGATCTTCAGATAGTTCCTGACTATGGAACTGAACTTCTCCAGGCCGAGGGACTGACAACCTCAAATTCTACGACTTTAAGGGTGATGGACTGATTACATAGTCTTCACATCTCTACTGTTCCTGCCTACTTTCTGTATTCGACTGAAGAAGCCTACTGTGTAGGCGAAACGTTTCGGAATAAAGTTGTCTAACTGTTGCATATGTGTCTTACCTAACAACCTGTCGGTATTGTATACCATTTTGATGTTCATCGAGGTAAGTTGGTATTATGGCTAAGTGACTAAATACTAGTTTGTGAGTTTAGCAATGTGAATGCTTTTGTTTTGGCACAGTATATAGTTTCAGTATTGGAGTATCACAGGATTCATTATTTTAAGACTGAGATTAATATTTCTGTTTATGGTCAAATGAGTGAGCGAGTGTAAGTGTGAACCACCAGGTGGTATTCGTGTAGTTAGTTGACGGGGTGTATCAGGGAGATAAGATGTTTTCTAATGGTAGTTTTGAAGGTGATGAATGTGTCTGCAGTTCTAGAGTTCTCAGGTAGGGTATTCCAGATTTTAGGGCCTTTGACATACATTGAATTTTTGTAAAGGTTTAGTCGGACACGGGGAATGTCGTAGAGATGTTTGTTTCTGGTGTTATGCCTGTGGGTTCTGTCACAACTATCAAGAAAGCGTTTTAGGTCAAGGTTGATATTAGAGTTTAAGGCCCTGTAGATATAGATTGCACAGTAGATTGCACAGTAGATTGAATGGAAGTATGATAGTAGGGATAATTCAGTAATGGTCTCGGATTTTCGCTTAGCAGATTACAATGGGCTTAGAGAACACTTATCATCTGTGGACTGGGGTAACGAAGAGAGCTATCAGTATGATAGCTTTCTTAACACAATACATGCTTGCCAAAGGACATTTATCCCATATAAGGAAATTAGATCGAATAGAAATGACCCCAAATGGATGAATAATAGGCTCAGATATCTTTCAGGACAGAAGAAAGGAATTTATAGGCGTATCAAAAGAGGTGAGGGTCATCTTATGAATCAGTATATTAAACATTAAGAGGGACGTCAAAAGGGGGATAAGAAAAGCTAAACGGGACTATGAAATTAAAGTTGCTAGGGATTCGAAAACTAACCCAAAAAGTTTTTTCCAGGTTTATAGAACAAAAGTTAGAGATAAGATAGGTCCCCTTAAAAATAACTCTGGGCATCTCACTGACAAGGAGAATGAAATGTGCTCTGTTCTTAATAATTATTTTCTCTCGGTTTTCACTCAGGAAGACAATGACAATATCCCAGTAATTAACTTTTATAGTGGTCTTGAAGATGATAAATTATGCAATATCACAGTCACTACCGAATTGGTTATCAAACAGATAGACCGGTTAAAACAAAATAAATCCCCGGGCCCTGATGAACTTTTTTCAAGGGTTCTTAAAGAGTGTAAAATGGAACTCCGTGAACCTTTAACTAATATTTTTAATTTATCTCTTCAAACAGGTGTAGTGCCTGATATGTGGAAGATGGCTAATGTAATTCCTATTTTTAAAGCAGGGGACAAGTCGTTACCGTCAAATTACCGCTCAATAAGCCTAACCTCAATTGTAGGCAAATTACTAGAGTCAATTATAGCTGATAATATAAGAAGCCATCTCGATAGGCATAATTTGATTAATGATACTCAGCATGGTTTCACCAGGGGCCGTTCCTGCCTAACTAATTTATTAACCTTCTTCAGCAAAGCTTTTGAGGCCGTTGATCAGGATAAAGAATTCGATATTGTTTATTTAGATTTTAGTAAGGCTTTTGACAGAGTACCATATCAGAGACTGTTGAAGAAAGTGGCTGCTCATGGGATTGGGGGAAAAATGCTGTCATGGATCGAGTCATGGCTCACTAATAGGAAGCAGAGAGTGTGCATAAATGGGGTTAAGTCTGAGTGGGGATCTGTAACAAGTGGCGTTCCGCAGGGATCAGTTTTAGGCCCATTGTTGTTTATAACATATATGAACGACCTTGACGAGGGAATTACTAGTGACATAAGCAAATTTGTTGATGACACGAAGATAGGTAGGATAATCGATTCAGACGTTGATGTCTCACAACTTCAGGAGGATTTAGACAAATTCAATTTGTGGTCAGAAAAGTGGCAGATGTAGTTCAATGTAGATAAATGTAAAGTTCTAAAGCTCGGAAATGTCCATAACCCTAGCACCTACCAACTGAATAATGTTGAACTTAGCAGTATAGAATGCGAAAAGGATTTGGGGGTTATGGTAAGCAGCAACCTTAAACCAAGACAGCAATGCCTAAGCGTGCGTAATAAGGCAAATTGATTGCTGGGATTTATATCAAGAAGTGTAAACAACAGAAGTCCAGCGGTTATACTTCAGCTTTATACATCATTAGTAAGGCCTCACCTGGATTACGCAGCTCAGTTTGGTCTCCACATTACAGAATGGACATAAATGCATTAGAAAACATTCAGCGTAGAATGACTAAATTAATACATAGCATTAGAAATCTTCCTTATGCAGAAAGATTGAAGACCCTTAAATTACATTCACTTGTTAGACGAAGAATGAGGGAAGACATGATCGAAGTGTATAAGTGGAAGATGGGTATTAATAAAGGGGATATTAATAAGGTCTTGAGGATATCTCTCCAGGAGAGAACCCGCAGTAATGGATTCAAATTGGGCAAGTTTAGATTTAGAAGGGATGCAGGAAAGTATTGGTTTGGAAATAGGGTAGTTGATGAGTGGAACAGTCTACCTAGTTGGGTAATTGAGGCTAAAACCTTGGGTAGTTTCAAATATAGGTTGGATAGGAAGGAAATGGTATGGTGATACCGACAAGATGTGGAAAAAGACACTTATGTACAGTTCAGGACATTTATTACTGAAGAAGCCACTCGTGGCGAAACGTTTCCTGTAATAAATGTCCGGAACTGTACATAAGTGTCTTTATCCACATAGGTTGGATAAATACATGAGTGAGAGGGGTTGGATTTGAGTGGGAGTTGCATATGAGAGTGGATAGAATTATCAGAGCTTATTTCTTGGGTGGCATTGAAAATTGGGTTGGGCAAATGTTTTGTTAGTGGGATAGATTGTAAAGGACCTGCCAAGTATGGGCCAACAGGCCTGCTGCAGTGTTCCTCCTTTCTTATGTTCTTATTGATAAATTAGACACATATGCAACTCTTGGGTATCTTTATTGAGGAAACGTTTCGCCACACAGTGGCTTCATCAGTCCATACGTAGGAGAAACTTGAAGAACAGGAGGAGAATGAGGTAATCAGTCCCTCAACCTTGAGTCGATGTGTTCAGTCCATCAATCTTGAATAGAATACGGCATATCAGCGGAGAAGCAGCTTATAAACCGTATGGCAGGAGAGGTGCAGCAGTCATAGGTCGTGTCACATTTGTTCAATGTGGAAGTAGGTCGTGCCCAAGAATTAGGCAAGCGAAGAATTCCTAAGTATTAAGATCCCAAGAAGTTGCAGTGTCTGACAGATTTGTAGATGAATGGTTCAGAGAACCGACATGTTGATAAATTAGACACATATGCAACCCAAGAGTTGCATATGTTTCTAATTTATCAACATGTCGGTTCTCTGAACCATTCATCTACAAAACTTATGTTCTTATGTTCTTATATTACAACCCAGAAGTCCCAAAGGCCTGTTACCCTGGGTGTAAGGGGAGCAAAATGAACACAGCAGAAAAACTTTTGACTTGTATTATCCTTCACCAATTTAGAACAGAAGTATGTACACTATATACACTATGTACAACAATAGGTATTAGTGCACTCCACGGTAAGCAAGGCAGGATAGAAGCCACTAGAGAGCAGACCGTGCTTCAACCAGCTCTACAATGGGAATGACAAGGGCAGACAGGTGAGTAGTACCCACAACACCTTTGTGATTGCCAAAACCATCTTCTCATTGGATGGAACCTGGGTACTGATTGAACGACAGGGCCCCATCATCAACCCTAGTGCCTGGTTCGCTGATTGGGGGAGATAGCCTTTCAATGAGGGTGCGCCGAATAAAGGTTACGTACTCTTTGCATGCCACATATATATATATATATATATATATATATATATATATATATATATATATATATATATATATATATATATATATATACATATATATACATATATATATATATATATATATATATATATATATATATATATATATATATATATATATATATATATATTTATTTATTTATTTATTATTATTAACACACCGGCCGATTCCCACCAAGGCAGGGTGGCCCGAAAAAGAAAAACTTTCACCATCATTCACTCCATCACTGTCTTGCCAGAAGGGTGCTTTACACAACAGTTTTTAAACTGCAACATTAACACCCTTCCTTCAGAGTGCAGGCACTGTACTTCCCATCTCCAGGACTCAAGTCCGGCCTGCCGGCTTCCCTGAATCCCTTCATAAATGTTACTTTGCTCACACTCCAACAGCACGTCAAGTATTAAAAGCATTTGTCTCCATTCACTCCTATCAAACACGCTCACGCATGCCCG
>NC_091304.1:52616296-52653796 GCF_038502225.1 Cherax quadricarinatus
GCAATGGTCGGAGAAGTGGCAGATGCAGTTTAATATTGACAAATGCAAAGTTCTAAATGTTGGACAGTTAAATAACCATGCCACATATAAACTAAATGTAGATCTTAATACTACTGATTGCGATAAGGATTTAGGAGTTCTGGTCAGCAGTAATCTAAAACCAAGACAACAGTGCATTAGTGTTCGCAATAAAGCTAACATAATTCTTGGCTTCATATCTAGAAGTATAAATAATAGAAGTCCTCAGGTTGTTCTTCAACTCTATATATCCTTGGTTAGGCCTCATTTAGACTATGCTGCTCAGTTCTGGTCACCGTATTACAGAATGGATATAAATGCTCTGGAAAACGTACAGAGGAGGATGACAAAGATGATCCCATGCATCAGAAATCTTCCCTATGAGGATAGACAGAGGGCCCTGAATCTGCACTCTCTCGAAAGGCGCAGAATTAGGGGGATATGATCGAGGTGTATAAATGGAAAACAGGAATAAATAAAGGAGTTGTAATTAGCGTGCTGAAATTTTCCAGCCAAGACAAGACTCGCAGCAATGGTTTAAAGTTGGAAAAATTCAGATTCAGGAAGGATATAGGAAAGCACTGGTTTGGTAATAGAGTTGTGGATGAGTGGAACAAACTCCCGAGTACAGTTATTCAGGCTCTGAATAAGGTTAGATAAATACATGAGTGGGTGTGGGTGGGTGTGAGTTAGACCTGACTAGCTTGTGCTGCTGGGTCTGGTGCAGTGCTCCATCCTTGAGTGGTGATGATCAGACTGGGTGGGTCATTGGGCTAATCCGGGGTGAGTGGGTCATTGGTCTAATCCGATGGGGGGGACATGGACCTGCTCCGCATGGGTCAATGGGCCTGTAGCAGTGTTCCTTCTTTCTTATGTTCTTATGTTCTTATTATATCTTTTTTTTTTCCAACATTATTAGTTTTGTGTCAGTTTTTTCGAAAATACACTCTATGGCATCTTTTCTCAAGCTCCTACACGACTCAGGACGGCGTCTGCATAAGTATGCATAAGTATATTTTTAAACGGGTGGACCGGTAATTCAGAAGACGGCCTCGGTCAGATGACCAAAAGCTCCATCTGCGGATCATCATATGACTAAAACCCGCGTCAGGAAACACTTGTCATGTTTCCTGATCAACCTGACCTAACCTAAGCTCTCAGTAGTATTGCCAGGCAGTTTGTATGTTGCTAGTGCGCCTGACTCACGGCGTTTGACACCCGTAGATTTTATAGATAATTTTTTTTTTTTTTTTTTTTTCTCAAAAGTTATTCGCCTTCTAGTATCGTCTTTTCAATTACCTGTGAATATAATGTCATGAGTTTTGCACACAGTATTGACCAATCGTGGTTTTATAAAGAACCAATGCTAAACTGCAATAGCCTTTACCGTTTATGATTCTTTCACTTTTTTACAAAAAAAAATTCTTAAAAAAAAAAAAATAATAAAATTCAACATTTTTAAAGTATCCTCTTAGCTGATTGTTCCTTAGTCTTTCATTATTCATGTAAAGTCAACTATAACATTTTACATCTTACCGATACTGCGAATACTATGCTAAAGTGATGCCATATCAAAAATAGAATTAATTTTTTTCTCGCTTTATTTTTAGGCACACTTTACAGAACTTCCAGTATAGACGTTTGAACAGATTCTTAACTTACAATAAAAATTTGATTGAAATCGCAGTAATTTTAAAGAAAAAATTCACAGTTTGCCTCCCTTCCCGCCATCATGGGTCTGGTAATATTATGGAGGAATACCTCCTAACTTCTTTTTCTTGTGTTTTTGCCTAGTAGAACTATGTACGTTGGCTTTGCATATTAAATTATTGGTTATTGATATACACTGAAGAGTGAATAATTGAAGGACCCACCTTTTATATTGCTGATGAACTTACTGGTATTTACAATTCTTACTTATACTGTGAATGTGATAATGATATACAATGATGAAAAATTAATAAATAAGACATATGCAACAGTTAGGTACCTCTGTTACGAAACTTTTCGCCTACACAGTAGCCTGCTGTATAGGAGAAATAAAGATACCTAACTGTTGCATAGGTGTCTTACTTATGATCTAACTTATGCTTTTAGTAACGCAGAAAATATGGCCTACCAATCAAGGTTAAAATACTCTAAGGCCAGTGATAGCAATATCCATATTAAGTGTTGCTGCCCCACACGTAACTTTACCCGTGAGTATTAATAAATTGTTCATCTTTATTCTATCACTCTGTGTATATTGTTTACTGGCCTAAGATGCGTCTTTTGTTTCTATTCTGTGACTATAACACGTAAAATAGCAAGTTATTTGAGCCTAAACATTGTTGTATCGACTGGAGGCAATCAAAGTATCGTACAGTATCAAACAAGCCCAAATATTATTGGGAATATATTTTTACATTGTGTGTGAATATACATACACACACACACACACACACACACACACACACACACACACACACACACACACACACACACACACACACACACAAAAAAAAAAAAAAAAAAAAAAAATATATGTAAAACTGGTCAATTAGCAAGAACTCATTTAAAATTAAGTCCTTTCTAAAATTTTCTCTTATACGATTAAAGATATATTTTTTCATTCATGTTAATATAAAAAAAAACTAATTTTGCACCAAAAGAATCTTAGAAAACCTACCTAACCTTATTATTAAAAGAACAATTTAATTTAGCCTAACCCAACTAAATATATTTTAGATTTGTTTACAATAATTTAATACTAAACAAACACAGTGAAATATATTTTTTTCGTTAGGTTCAGAATGATTGTGGCGAAATTATTGCATACACAAATTTTCGCTTGTCCTATATGGCAAGATGACCGTTGCTATTTAAGCCAAGATCGTAAGTTCTGCCTATTCGGCACGACATAATATATATATATATATATATATATATATATATATATATATATATATATATATATATATATATATATATATATATATATATATACATACATGTATATATATATATATATATATATATATATATATATATATATAATATATATATATATATATTTATATATATATATATATATATAAGGATTTATGAAGGGATGAGGTTAATCATAGAATTGATGAATTGATAGAATTGTATAATGGCGAACAAGCGACACAGACAGCTGTACAAATAATTTAATGAAGACCGTTTAATTGCACATATTTCTGTATGAGAATATTGTTATGAAAATTTTTGTGGTGACGGGATACCTTGTTTATTACCACAAAATATTTATTAGTAGTCCAATTGTCATATCATGACCCTAGTAATATTTTATCATATGAAGTTCTTTGATAGATTTTTACTCCCATGGAGTCCAACAACAAATTAAGCTTAGTTACCCAAACTACGCAATAACCCATGTTAGGGACACGACACGATTCATCACTTACCTACAATGAATTCTTGGTACTTCTCTCTGCAATATAATCTTTTTATTTCTTGTATTCTCTACTGGCTTGAAAAAGCTTGTAAATAAAGCGAAACATTGTCCGATATATAGTTTTCATATTGCATTAAATTGTCTAACATTATTTTGCATTTATTTTGCGTATTTTAACAGTAATATATTAGCATGCTTATTATTACTTGTAGCTGAAATGGTATATTTTTCTTATATTCTCCATGAATGCACATTATTTTGTCTTGTCGGTATTCATATAATATTCTGTGTATAATCAACTGGTTGGACTTCACGTGTATTCATCTATAACCAAGCTGTTGGCAGCTACATTATATTGCATCTACTGTACATCCAAGATGCAAGACAGACAGAGAGACAGAGAGAGAGAGAGAGAGAGATAGAGAGAGAGAGAGAGAGAGAGAGAGAGAGAGAGAGAGAGAGAGAGAGAGAGAGAGAGAGAGAGAGAGAGAGAGAGAGAGAGAGAGAGAGAGAGAGAGAGTACAGCTCGTCTGCACTGGGTGATAGCTTTGGTGCGAGTAAATTATTGGGCGTTCACTCAAAATATATTGCAACTTCCACTCCCGTGGAAAACTCCTGCCTCTGTTGCCGCATCTGGTTGTGTGTATATTTGCAAACTAGATTGTACATGTTTACATAATATTTAAAGATTTGCTTTTTTTCTGGTGTTCAGGCATGTATATTAGCCAGTTATAATAGACACCTACTAGCTGTCCTTGCTTTGTAAAACCAGGTATTTATTTTGCGTATTTTAACAGTAATGTATCAGCATGTTTATTATTGCTTGTAGCTGAAATGGTAATATATATATATATATATATATATATATATATATATATATATATATATATATATATATATATATGTCGTGCCGAATATGTAAAACTGGTCAATTAGCAAGAACTCATTTAAAATTAAGTCTTTTCTAAAATTTTCTCTTATACATTTAAAGATATATATTTTTCATTAATGTTAATGTAAAAATTTTTAATTTTGCACCAAAAGAATCTTAGAAAACTTACCTAACCTTATTATAACAAGAACAATTTATTTTAGCCTAACCCAACTAAATATATTTTAGATTTGTTTACAATAATTTAATACTAAACAAACACAGTGATATATATTTTTTCCGTTAGGTTCAGAATGATTTTGGCGAAATTGTTGCATACACAAATTTTCGCTTGTCCTATATGGCAAGATGAGCGTTGCTATTTAAGCCAAGATCGCAAGTTCTGCCTATTCGGCACGACATATATATATATATATATATATATATATATATATATATATATATATATATATATATATATATATATGAGGAGTACCATAATGTTTATCAATTTATATTTTTTTAGTAATATTTAGTAGGAAAATTACAACATTTGTACAAACACGTAGAAAAGCCGTCCTTGGCGAAGCGGAACGACTAAACCAGTAACAAACTGCCAGCTTCTTTACATCACCTAAGGCTGAAGTATCAACGACGTACCACAGTTATTAATATAAGCACTTGTACTTGTCAATGGCAGTCTGCAACTAACATTCTTGTGAAGGACTCTGCCTTGCAAGTCTCGCCAGCCCCTCATCTCTTCCACTATGGACTGAATCATAGTGTCCTTGTGGAAAACATCAGCTGGGAGTGAGACAGAAGTCTTTTATCCTTTGAATTCCCGTTTTCACAGAGACGAAACTTCCCGAGCTAAAGCTGTCTCACGCCAGAGAACTTTACAGTACTCGATCAATAATCACAAACCACGCATAAGTTGCAAAAAGCATTTGCTGTGACTTCATCTTAATTCTCAGCTGATTGCCTCTGGCACTGTATAAAGCTCTTTGTGCCTTAGCTTCACGTCTGAGGGACTGATCACTTCAAACTTCTGCAAGGTTAATGGACTGATAACATCTTTACCTCTCCAGTGCTTCTGCCGTCTTCATATTTGCCAACGTTTCGTAATAAAGCTTCTTGACTTGCACATATCTTCTACTCTGCTCTCTCCTAGGTTGCCAGCAACATCATGACGCACCGTATGCGCATTCGTTTACTTTGTGCAGCCATCTCTGTTTCAAAACGCGATATCTATTAAGTGAAGATATCTCTAGAGAATACTAAGTCAACTTACCGATCTTTTCCCTAGTATCTAGCCTGTTTCTGGTTTCATAACAGTTTGTCAGTGTATGCTAGTCCAGTTATCCTGTAAATCATGTGGGGTCTCAATGTCGCTTTCTGAATTGCAACTGGATTAATACAAACCAGCCAAACTGAGACACATGTGCAACATCTGGGTATCTTTATTGTAGACGTTTCGCCATCCAATGGCTTTATCAATACAGATTCTAGGACTTTGTATTGTATACTATTCTTGTACAACTTGTCAGACACTGTAACATCATGGAATCTTGGTTCAAAGGACATCTACATGACCTTCGTCACGGCTACTACAACTACTACTAAAACTTACCCATCCTTTTGGGTATGACCTACTTGCACTGGTGAATCCCGCCTTCCAGTGACTATGCCTTCGTCTGCTACCCGTCCCAATCCACCTGGCGTTAGTATATAAGCGCCAGTCTCGTTGCCTCTGCTCCAGTAGACAGACAGATACAAAAATACAGAGATAGATTCTGCTTTTGACTCTCGCCTCGGCAGGTCATAGCAGCTCTCCTTACTTGTTCAGTCTCCCTACGATCCCCGTTGGGGAGGGGAACCTCTACCATCTCTACGATGTCTCGTCGTGTGAGAATTAAGCCCAAGTCTGGTGTCGTTGACGATGCCACGAAGCTTGAGCTTGCAACGTCACTCAACACTTGTCTTCACGCCAAATTCTCCAAGATTACTTCACTGAAAGAAGCCTTCATCGTTACCTTTCTCGATGATGCTGAAGTTGACAAAGTACTTACACCTTCAGCCATGAAGACATTAGATGACCGCGGTTTTACCATCTCCACGTCACCATACATGCGTGCAAAACGCTCGTGTTCATGAAACGTCTTGACAGGCTAATCACGAACATGTCTATCGAGGAAATTACGTCATCACTTGAAGACCTCAACACTTGGGACAAGATTGACTCTGAAGACGATGTAATCAGTCCATCACCCTTGAAGTCGTAGATTTGAGGTTGTAAGTCCCTCAGCCTGGAGAAGTTCTGTTCCAAGGTCTGGAACTAACTGAAGATCAAGCGACAGTGTTGAGACTTAAATACTCTCGGAAGGAGAGGTGCATTCCGAAACGTTTCGCCTACACAGTAGGCTTCTTCAGTCGAGTACTACTTTCTGTACTAAATAACGCGAGCTGAGGAGAACAGCATTCTCCCAGAGTAGAGGAGGTGTTACCACCACCAGGAACAGCGAGACAGAGAAAAGCAGAACTGTAGCTCCGACATCAGGTGACCTGTATCAGCTTGAGCCTGGCATGAACTGTGAAACAAGCAAGCAGCCAATCAAAGCTCTCCTTCAACGAGCACAATGAGCGTTGTAGTTGTTACATCCTCCCTACATACATAAGCTAAATATATACGTCAAATAACATAAAGTATGAAATCTTCATTTTAGCTATTAATGAAAGCATCAGCAATATAAAATTAAATGAAAAAGCACTATATACAATATATTTATGGCGTCCTATCTCTGAGATCGCAATAATTTCGAACATGACGAAAAAGTCGTAGAATTAGAGGGGACATGACTTAGGCGTATAAATGGAAAACAGGAATAAATTAAGAGGATGTGAATAACGTCTGAAAAATATCTAACCAAGACATGACTCGTAGCAATAGGATCAAGTTGGAAAAACTTAGATTTAGAAAGGAAAGCACTGGTTTGGTAAAAGAGTTGTGGATAAAGACGGGAGAGAGTACTGAGGGGGAGTATAACAAGGGGAAGTGTAGTGAGAAGAAGAGTGTAGCGAGAGGGAGAAAGAGAGTAGAGAGGGAGAGAGTGTAATGAGGGGAAGAGTGTCCTGGAAGTGTCGTGAGACGGAGAGTTTAGTGAGGCGGATAATATAGTGGATGGGGGGGGGGAAGAGTGCAGTGATTGGGAGATATCACTGACAAAATAGTGAGGGGATAAAGTGTAGTGAGAGAAGAGTGTAGTGAGGGAAGAGTGTAGTTACAGGGAGTATAGAGAAGAGGGGAGAATGTAGTGAGGGGAGAATGGAGTGAGGGAGTGCCGTAACTGGGAGAGTGTAGTGAGGGAGACAGAGAGTGTAGTGAAGAAAAGGGAAGAGTGTAGTGAGGAAAGGGGAAGAGCGTAGTGAGGCAAGGGGAAGATTGTAGTGAAATGGAGAGTGTTGTGAGGAGACAGTGGAGAGAAGACCGAGTAAGGGAGAGAGGACAATGGGGAGTGATGGAGAGAGAGCGTAGGAATGTATGGAGAGGAGTAAAGGGAAATTGGCGAGGGAATATAAAGGAGGGAGGGAGAGGGTAGTGATGGAGAGAATGGAGGAGGAGATGGATGAAAATGAGATATAGCAGGGAAACAGAGTTGTGGGAGATGGGAAGGTCGGAGGGAGGAGGGAGGAATAGTGAGCTTAGCGAGAATCTAGGAGAGAAGAATATGGGATTGAAAAGTTGTGGTATAAGAGTATGGGAAATCAGTTAGGCAGGGGTCTGAGGGAGGTGGAGATAAGGAGGACTGTGTGGAAGGAAACAAGGGAAGGCATCAGGGATGTAAGATGATGAAAAGAAGGATTATATACATCTAATTTTGGATATATACTGTTTGAACTACCACCTAAAAAACACGTATGGCATTCCAGGTGACAAATATTTTTGTTGCATCTCTTGCCATGACAATTTAATCTTTTTCTTGTATATTGAATGACTTTGTTCATCAAATATTTCTAGTTTTATTGTATCAAATTAATTCAAACGTTTAAGTTACTGAATGGATTTCAAACACCCCAAGTTGAAGAAATATCTCAAATGCAAAGTGAAACAATTTGTAACAGGGAATGAACGTACGAGGCATGAGACGAAACCCAACGTGAGATGTTTTGACCAACACAAATATAACCCACTAGAACAAATTACCTGCTGTATATGTAAGTGCTACAGTCTTATAAGGATCAGATGGTCAAGTACTTTGTAAACATTGAATTCAACTAGATACTATTCATGGGCTGGCAATGGTCATTGGATTCCTGATGTCATATGTGAAAGTACATCAGGACGGCCAGTTGACAGTCACCCAGATCGCTGCAATAACAAAGATGCAAGTTGAAATAGCAAAGGTAGTCCACAGCAGCAACTAAATTCTGCTTCCACCTGGCTGGCCCACATAATACATGCACATGAATTGGAAAAGCCCACATGGAGACACAATCGTAATGTAGAAAGAGAGTGTTCGTTTCTATTTCCGTCTGAGATTATCTTCAGCAGTAGTGATATCTGACGGATATCATTTTTTTTACACTGTATTTTGTTTCCCTGTGAGCTCCCTTATTTAACAGTTAGGTGAGTACAAATAGGAAGCCCGTCTGGCGCTTAGCAGACGGAGGATCAAGCCTTCACCATATCTTGAGATGAATGACCCACATGGGCTTACCGTTTAACATGAATTATAACTATTAATATCGTCATCGACAAGTGTTTTCTACACTTATGTGTCATCATCCATGCACATGTTTTAATACGTCGCGAAATTATTTCACTCAGCTTTCTCCAGCCGGCACATAAGAGGGAGCAGAGGGTGAGAAGAGGACCATCTCCTAAACTATCCTAATCTCAACCATCTAGACAGAATTAAAGGCAACTGGAATGTATATTGTGTTTCTCAGCTGATAACCTCGATTTAGACCGTAGACTCTTCTGTTATCCGCCTTTCCCAAGTACATTAACCGTTGTTTCCCTCGTTGAACTACTCGTTGTATTGTCCGCAGTACGGAAGCAACGACCAGACGAGTTTCGATCCTGGGAACGGTCACTTTAAATAACCGGGTGACCAAGGTCCCAGGACCGACATGTATTCAATGAAGTGTGTATACATTTGTATATTTTCAGCCATACTGTCGGTGTCAATCTATCTTCTACCTTCCTTTACCCGCTGTACTGAATGTTGTATTAAGCGTTATATTACCCGCTGTACTGAATGTTGTATTAAGCGTTATATTACCCGCTGTACTGAATGTTGTATTAAGCGTTATATTACCCGCTGTACTGAATGTTGTATTAAGCGTTATGTTACCCGCTGTACTGAATGTTGTATTAAGCGTTATATTACCCGCTGTACTGAATGTTGTATTAAGCGTTATGTTACCCGCTGTACTGAATGTTGTATTAAGCGTTATATTACCCGCTGTACTGAATGTTGTATTAAGCGTTATATTACCCGCTGTACTGCTCATTACACTGCTGGCTGCTCGCTGTACTTCACATTGTATTGCTTGCTGTATTAGTCACTGTAATACTTAACAGTATTGTTGGTTTACTATACACTATATTGCTCGCTCTGCTAGTACCTTTACTCACAGTGTGCCTTGTATTGCTTGCTGTATTAATAAAACTCTATTGTTCGTTGTATTCCTCGAAAAAACTCACTGTATTGCTTGCTGTATTCATCGATAAAAGTCACTGTATTGCCTGATGTATTTCTCAATAAGACTCACAGTATTGTTTGCTGTATTCCTCGATAAAACTCACTGTATTACTGGTCGTATTCTTCAACAAAACTCACTGTAATGTTTCTTATCCTTAAAAGTCAGCTGCTTACTGTATTGCTTGTACTGCATTGTTTCTTCTACTGCCCACTGTATTGCTTATTGTAGTGCTCACTGCATTCCTTTTTGTACTGCTTGTACTGTTTGCATTGCTCACTGTATTGTTTGTTATATTCACTGTTTTTGTTGTTTTGTGGCTTATATTGTTCACTGTAGTGCTCGTATTATTGTTTATATTGCTCAGTGTATTGTATTATTGCTTATACTGCTCAGTGTATTGTTGTATTATTGTTTATATTTCTCAGTGTATTGTTGTATTATTGTTTATATTTCTCAGTGTATTGTTGTATTATTGTTTATATTTCTCAGTGTATTGTATTAGTGTTTATATTGCTCAGTGTATTGTATTATTGCTTATACTGCTCAGTGTATTGTATTATTGTTTATATTTCTCAGTGTATTGTTGTATTATTGTTTATATTTCTCAGTGTATTGTTGTATTATTGTTTATACTTCTCAGTGTATTGTTGTATTATTGTTTATATTTCTCAGTGTATTGTTGTATTATTGTTTATATTTCTCAGTGTATTGTTGTATTATTGTTTATATTTCTCAGTGTATTGTTGTATTATTCTTTATATTTCTCAGTGTATTGTATTAGTGATTATATCGCTCAGTGTATTGTTGTATTATTGTTTATATTTCTCAGTGTATTGTTGTATTATTCTTTATATTTCTCAGTGTATTGTTGTATTATTCTTTATATTTCTCAGTGTATTGTATTATTGCTTATACTGCTCAGTGTATTGTTGTATTATTGTTTATATTTTTCAGTGTATTGTTGTATTATTGTTTATATTTCTCAGTGTATTGTTGTATTATTGTTATTATTGCTCAGTGTATTGTTGTATTATTGTTTATATTTCTCAGTGTATTGTTGTATTATTGTTATTATTGCTCAGTGTATTGTTGTATTATTGTTTATATTTCTCAGTGTATTGTTGTATTATTCTTTATATTTCTCAGTGTATTGTATTAGTGTTTATATTGCTCAGTGTATTGTTGTATTATTGTTTATATTTCTCAGTGTATTGTTGTATTATTGTTTATATTGCTCAGTGTATTGTTGTATTATTGTTTATATTTCTCAGTGTATTGTTGTATTATTGTTTATATTGCTCAGTGTATTGTTGTATTATTGTTTATATTTCTCAGTGTATTGTTGTATTATTGTTTATATTGCTCAGTGTATTGTTGTATTATTCTTTATATTTCTCAGTGTATTGTATTATTGTTTATACTGCTCAGTGTATTGTTGTATTATTGTTTATATTGCTCAGTGTATTGTTGTATTATTGTTATTATTGCTCAGTGTATTGTTGTATTATTGTTTATATTGCTCAGTGTATTGTTGTATTATTGTTATTATTGCTCAGTGTATTGTTGTATTATTGTTTATATTTCTCAGTGTATTGTTGTATTATTCTTTATATTGCTCAGTGTATTGTATTATTGTTTATACTGCTCAGTGTATTGTTGTATTATTGTTTATATTGCTCAGTGTATTGTTGTATTATTGTTTATATTGCTCAGTGTATTGTTGTATTATTGTTTATACTGCTCAGTGTATTGTTGTATTATTGTTTATATTGCTCAGTGTATTGTTGTATTATTGTTATTATTGCTCAGTGTATTGTTGTATTATTGTTTATATTACTCAGTGTATTGCTGTATTACTCACTGTATTGATTTAATAATTTTATTGCTTGTATTACTCACTCTATTGCTTGTATTGTCGTGTTTCGTGTATTGTTCGATGTATTGCCCACTGTATTGATGTACTGTTCACTGTATTGATGTTTGTTCACTGTATTGACGTATTACCTGGAGGTTACCTGGAGGTTATTCCGGGGATCAACGCCCCCGCGGCCCGGTCCACGACCAGGCCTCCCGATGGATCAGGGCCTGATCAACTAGGCTGTTACTGCTGGCCGCACGCAGTCCGACGTACGAGCCACAGCCCGGCTGATCCGGCACTGACTTTAGGTATCTGTCCAGCTCTCTCTGTATTGATGTATTGATGTATTGATGTATTATTCACTGTACTGATGTATTGTTCACTGTATTGACGTATTGCTCACTGTATTGATGTATTGTTCACTGTATTGATGTATTGTTCACTGTATTGATATATTGCTCACTGTATTGATGCATTGCTCACTGTATTTATGTACTGTTCACTGTACTGATGTATTGTTCACTGTATTGATGTATTGTTCACTGTATTAATGTATTGTTCATTGTATTGTTTGTGTTTCTTGGTGTATTGCTCACTGTATTGATGCATTGCTCACTGTATTTATGTACTGTTCACTGTACTGATGTATTGTTCACTGTACTGATGTATTGTTCACTGCACTGATGTATTGTTCACTGTATTACTGTATTGTTCATTGTATTGTTTGTGTTTCTTGGTGTATTGCTCACTGTAATGTTTGTATTGCACTCTGTGTGTGTGTATGTGTGTGTGTGTATGTGTGTGTGTGTGTTTGTGTGTGTGTGTGTGTGTGTGTGTGTGTGTGTGTGTGTGTGTGTGTGTGTGTGTGTGTGTGTGTGTGTGTGTGTGTGTGTGTGTGTGTGTGTATGTGTGTATGTGTTAGTTACCATTTTGTCCTAGTCACATGTCGATTAGACACTAGGCCTGTTGTATGTGCATGCGTGTGTGTGTATGTGTGTGTGTGTGTGTGTGTGTGTGTGTGTGTGTGTGTGTGTGTGTGTGTGTGTGTGTGTGTGTGTGTGTGTGTACTCACCTATTTGTACTCACCTATTTGTGGCTGCAGGGGTCGAGTCATAGCTCCTGGCCCCGCCTCTTCACTGATTGCTACTAGGTCCTCTCTCTCCCTGCTCCATGAGCTTTATCATACCTCGCCTTAAAACTATGTATGGCTCCCGCCTCCACTACTACACTTTCTAGGCTATTCCACGGCTTGACTACTCTATGACTGAAGAAATACTTCCTAACATCCCTTTGATTCATCTGAGTCTTCAACTTCCAATTGTGACCTCTTGTGTCTGTGTCCCATCTCTGGAACATCCCGTCTTTGTCCACCTCGTGTGTGTGTGTGTGTGTACTCACCTAGTTCAGGTTGCGGGGGTCGAGTCCGAGCTCCTGGCCCCTGTGTGTGTGTGTGTGTGTGTGTGTGTGTGTGTGTGTGTGTGTGTGTGTACTCACCTAATTGTACTCACCTAATTGTGGTTGCAGGGGTCGAGACTCAGCTCCTGGCCCCGCCTCTTCACTGATCGCTACTGGATCCTCTCTCTCTCTGCTTCCTGAGCTTTGTCATACCTCTTCTTAAAACTATGTATGGTTCCTGCCTCCACTACTTCACTTGCTAGGCTATTCCACTTGCTGACAACTCTATGACTGAAGAAATACTTCCTAACGTCCCTGTGACTCGTCTGAGTCTTCAGCTTCCAGTTGTGACCCCTTGTCCCTGTGTCCCCTCTCTGGAACATCCTATCTCTGTCCACCTTGTCTATTCCCCGCAGTATCTTGTATGTCGTTATCATGTCTCCCCTGACCCTTCTGTCCTCCAGTGTCGTCAGTCCGATTTCCCTTAACCTTTCCTCGTACGACATTCCCTTGAGCTCTGGGACTAGCCTTGTTGCAAACCTTTGTACTTTCTCTAACTTCTTGACATGCTTGACCAGGTGTGGGTTCCAGACTGGTGCTGCATACTCCAGTATGGGCCTAACATACACAGTGTACAGTGTCTTGAACGATTCCTTATTAAGGTATCGGAACGCTATTCTCAGGTTTGCCAGGCGCCCGTATGCTGCAGCGGTTATTTGGTTGATTTGTGCCTCCGGTGATGTGCTCGGTGTTATGGTCACCCCAAGGTCTTTCTCCCTGAGTGAGGTCTGTAGTCTTTGTCCACCTAGCCTATACTCTGTCTGCGGTCTTCTTTGCCCCTCCCCAATCTTCATGACTTTGCATTTGGCTGGATTGAATTCGAGAAGCCAGTTACTGGACCACATGTCCAGCCTCTCCAGGTCTCTTTGCAGTCCTGCCTCATCCTCGTCCGATTTAATTCTTCTCATCAACTTCACGTCATCTGCGAACAGGGACACTTCAGAGTCTATTCCTTCCATCATGTCGTTCACATATATCAAAAATAGCACTGGTCCTAGAACTGACCCCTGTGGGACCCCGCTCGTAACAGGCGCCCACTGTGATACCTCTTCACGTACCATGACTCGTTGCTGCCTCCCTGTCAGGTATTCCCTTATCCATTGCAGTGCCCTTCCTTTTACGTGTGCCTGATCCTCCAGCTTCTGCACTAATCTCTTGTGGGGAACTGTGTCAAAGGCCTTCCTGCAGTCTAGGAAAACGCAATCTACCCAACCCTCTCTCTCGTGTCTTACTTCTGTTACCTTGTCATAAAACTCCAGGAGGTTTGTGATACAAGATTTGCCTTCCATGAACCCATGCTGGTTTTCATTTATAATCTTGTTCCTTTCCAGGTGTTCGACCACTCTCCTCCTGATAATCTTCTCCATGACTTTGCACACGATACATGTCAGAGACACAGGTCTGTAGTTTAGTGCCTCGTTTCTGTTTCCTTTCTTAAATATGGGGACTACATTAGCTGTCTTCCATTTCTCAGGTAGTTGCCCAGTTTCAAGGGATGTGTTGAAGATTGTGGTTAGAGGCACACACAGCATCTCTGCTCCTTCTCTAAGGACCCATGGGGAGATGTTGTCCGGTCCCATCGCCTTTGAGGTGTCAAGGTCACTTAAGAGCTTCTTCACCTCCTCCTCAGTTGTTCGTATGTCATCCAACACTTGTTGGTATATTCCCTCTTGATGTTCCCTTCTGTTCTGTCTTCCCACAGCCCTTCCTGTCTCTACTGTAAAAACTTCCTTAAATCTCCTGTTCAGCTCCTCACATACCTCCTGATCATTTCTTGTGAGTTCTCCACCTTCTGTCCTTAATCTGATCACCTGGTCTTTGACTGTTGTCTTCCTCCTGATGTGGCTATACAACAGTTTCGGGTCAGTCTTGATTCTCGATGCTACGTCATTTTCATACTGTCGCTGGGCCTCCCTCCTTACCTGTGCGTACTCATTCCTGGCTCTGCGACTGATCTCCCTATTTTCGTGTGTTCTCTGCCTTCTGTACTTTTTCCATTCTCTATTGCACTTTGTTTTTGCCTCCTTACACCGTCGGGTGAACCAGGGGCTTGTTCTGGTCTTCCCGTTGTTACTGTTGCCCTTGGGAATGAACCTTTCCACTGCCTCCTTGCATTTTGTTGCTACATATTCCATCATTTCATTTACTGGCTTTCCTGCCAGTTCTCTGTCCCACTGGACCTCCTGCAGGAAGTTCTTCAACCCTATGTAGTCCCCTCTTTTATAGTCAGGTTTTTCACATTCTACTCCTGTTATTCTCTCCACTTGCAGCTCTACTATGTATTCAAAGCACAGAACCACGTGGTCGCTAGCTCCTAGGGGACTCTCATACTTGATGTCCTCAATGTCTGAGCTGCCCAGGGTGAACACAAGGTCCAATCTTGCTGGTTCATCCTCCCCTCTCACTCTGGTAGTGTCCTTAACATGTTGGTGCATGAGGTTTTCCAGCACCACGTCCAACATCCTGGCTCTCCATACATACTATACACGTCAATGACACAGGTCTATAGTTTAGTGCCTCTTTTCTGTCTCCTTTTTTAAAAATGGGAACTACATTTGCCGTCTTCCATACCTCAGGTAGTTGCCCAGTTTCCAGGGACGTGTTGAAGATTGTGGTAAGTGGCACGCACAACATATCTGCTCCCTCTCTAAGGACCCACGGGGAGATGTTGTCCGGTCCCATTGGCTTTGAGGTATCGATGTCCCTTAGCAGTTTCTTCACCTCCTCCTCATCTGTATGTATGTCGTCCAACACTTGTTGGTGTATTCCTTGCTGGTGTCCCCATCTGGTCTGTCCCCCCAGAGTCCTTCCTGTCTCTACTGTAAATACTTCCTTAAATCTTGTGTTGAGCTCCTCACATACCTCTTGATCGTTTCTTGTGAGTTCTCCACCTTCTTTCCTCAGCCTTATCACCTGGTCCTTGACTGTTGTCTTCCTCCTAATGTAGCTATACAGCAGTTTCGGGTCAGATTTGACTTTCGATGCTATGTCGTTTTCATACTGTCGCTGGGCCTCCGTCCTTATCTGTGCATACTCGTTTCTGGCTCTTCTACTAATCTCCTTGTTTTCCTGGGTCCTATGCCTCCTGTACCTTTTCCATTCTCTGTTGCACTTAGTTTTTGCCTCCCTACACCTTCGGGTAAACCAAGGACTCGTTTTGGTCTTCCTATTATTTCTGTTTCCCTTGGGAACAAAACTTTCCTCTGCCTCTTTGCACTTTGTTGCCACATATTCCATCATCTCGTTTACTGATTTTCCTACCATTTCTCTGTCCCACTGAACCTCCTGCAGGAAGTTTCTCATACCTGTGTAGTCCCCCCTTTTATAGTTTGGCCTGTCCCCTTCAGTTCCTGTTACCTTCTCCACTTGTAACTCTACTATATAGTCAAAACTCAGAACCACGTGATCGCTAGCTCCAAGGGGCCTCTCGTAAGTGATGTCCTCAATGTCTGAACTGCTCAGGGTGAACACAAGATCCAGTCTTGCTGGTTCATCCTCCCCTCTCTCTCTGGTTGTGTCCCTGACATGTTGATGCATGAGGTTTTCAAGTACCACATCCATCATCTTGGCTCTCCACGTTTCGGGACCCCCATGTGGCTCCAGGTTTTCCCAGTCGATCTCCCTGTGGTTGAAATCGCCCATTACCAGTAACTTTGCTCTGCTCGAGTGAGCTCTTCTTGCCACCTCAGCCAGTGTGTCCACCATCACCCTGTTGTTTTCTTCGTACTCCTCTCTTGGCCTCCTGCAGTTCTGTGGTGGGTTATACATCACTCCAATGACTACTTTATGTTCTCCGGACTGAATTGTACCTACAATGTAGTCTCTTTCTCCAATCATGTCCATGCCTTCCATTTCCTCAAATCCCCATCGGTGTTTTATGAGCAGTGCAACCCCTCCTCCCCCTCTACTCCTTCTATCTTTCCTCAGGATCTGATATCCTGTTGGGAAGATTGTGTCTGTTATTGTCTCAGTGAGTTTTGTTTCTGTGACTGCTATGATGTCTGGGGATTTTTCACTGATTCTTTCGTTCCACTCCTCATGTTTATTCGTTATTCCATCCGCGTTTGTGTACCAAACCTTCAGTTTCTTTTCTATCATTGTGGTCATGCAAGAATATTGGGGTTGGGGGAGCGAGAGCCTTGGTGGGGGCCTATATGGGGCTGTGGTGTAGGTGGGGTTTGTGTTGATGGGGGTGGGGTCAGAATGCCCATAAGGGACAGCTGTTGGGGTGAGGTTTGTGATATGGGGGTTGGTGGCAGAGGGAACAGTGAGTGGGTTGTAGTATATGTTGCTCAGTGTGTGTGTGTGTGTATGTGTGTGTGTGTGTGTGTGTGCATGTGTGTGTGTGTGTGTGTGTGTGTGTGTGTGTGTGTGTGTGTGTGTGTGTGTGTATTTATATATATATATATATATATATATATATATATATATATATATATATATATATATATATATATATATATATATATATATATATATATATACTAGAGATATATTGGATATCCGCATCCGTGGAACATCCGCACAATTTCTTACATGCACATCCGCATTTTACTATAAACAGATATCCGCATCCCCAAAATAAGTAAGACATCCTCATACACATCCGCATATATATATACATATGCAAAAGTTTGCACACATATAAGTATTTACCCATGCATTCACAGATATACCGGCATATATACACATGCAATACATACATGAGCATATTCATAAACATATGCATATGTACTCATACATACACAACAGTAGAGAAATACATTCATGTATAAATATGCACAGGGATACATCTGCACACGCATGTATCTACACTAATACTATATACTGTATATGCATACATACACAGTTTAGACATTTGAAAATTATACACACAGAGAGGAAAATATGTGACCAAGAATGCATACAGACATGTACTCTTTTTTTTTGTTTTGTTTTACTGAATTTCATTCTTTTGACCACTCTACACTATTTCTTTAACGTGCACTGAGGGAGAAGAGGCCAGACTTATGGAACATGGGGATGCCATTCTCAGATTGCGCAGTGACCGAAATACATCTAATTTTTCTCTCCCCCTCCCCTCTAACTTTTCATTTTTATTTCATTCATAACACGGTAAAAATCTCGTCCAATCAGGTTTAAATTTTCATCCCTGGTGCTGGGTAACTCGGGCAGGATTCTTGCGGGTTTGGGGAAATTGAGGAAATTTTAATTTTCTTACAAAGGGGGAAAGGGGGGCAAATTTTGGTTTCTGGTTTTTAAAGAAGGGAAAAAGTTATTTCGGGTCCTTTTGGGAAAAAAAAATTTTTTACAAGATTGGGGAAATACCAAAAAGGGGAACATTGGGGGAGAATAAAATATTTTTAGTTTTTGGACATTTAAAAATAAACAAAAAATTTGTGTTTCGACGAGGGGAGAATGGAAAATTTTTCTATTTTTTGGGAAATTTGATTTTGGGGGGTTGAAATTTTTACCGGGTCCCCAATTTGGTAAAGTGGGGTTTTTTTGGTTCTAAGATTCAAAATCCCTTTTTTTAAAGTTTCCCGGGTTACTATTTGGGTGGGGTGAGAAATTTTTTAGCCGGTTGATTTGGAAAGTGGGAAGTGGTTTTTTCGGGTCCCAAAATTTTGGGGAGAAGTGGAGGAACTTTAATTTCCCTTAAAGAGTTTGGTTTGGAGGTAAAATACTTTTTCCTGGAGATTTGGGGGAAATGGGGGCAACATTTGGGCGGAATTGGAAAGGTAAATATTTTTAAAGGGGTTCGATTTTGGAAATTTTCAAAAAACCAAAAATTTTCCCGGTTTCGGGTTTGGGGGAGAAATTAAATTTATTTTTGAATTTGGCAATTAAAATTAAAATGAAACATTTGTTTTTTGGATATTTAAAAGGGGGGAAATTTTAAAGTTCCTATGGGGGTAAGGGAGGAAGCTGGGGTTTCCGGACCATTTGGGGGTTGAAGCGGTATTTCCCCCATTGGTAAAAGGGGGAAAAATTTTTTGGGGTTTCTTTTACTATTTGGAAAAGGCTATTTGTTGGGTTCGGGTGATTTGGTGGGAAGTGGGGGAAAATTTTTGAGGGGTTTTAAATGAGTTGGGGAGAAGTAAAGGGAAATTTTAAATAGTTTTCCCTGGAGGGAGTTGGTGGAAAAATAAAAGGAATTTTGTTGTGTTCGGGAAATTGTTGGGGGAAAGTGGAGGCAATTTGTTAGTGTTCGGGGGCGAGTTGGTGGAAAAGGAAATTTGTTGTGCCCCTGTACTAATTGGGGGGAGAAGGGAGGCAAATTTTTAGTGTTCGGGGTCGATTTGGGTGGGGGAAGGGAAGGCAAATTTGTTGTGTCGGGAAAATTGGATTTTGGGAGAAGGGAGGAAAATTTTTTATGTTCTGGTACTAGGGGGAGAAGTAAAGGAAATTTGTTGTGTTCTGGCGAGTTGGGGGAGAATTTTAAGGCAACATTTGTTGGGTTTTCCCGGTAGAGTTGGTGAAAGGGAGGAAATTTGTAGTGTTCTTTTGGTACTGAGGGGTGGAGAAGTGGGGGGGAAAAATTTGTTAGGCCCTGGGACTTGCGGAGAAAGGGAGGAACTTTTTATGCCATTTGGTTTGGGAAATTTTGATTTTTGATGGATTTAGGGAAGGGGGCAATATTTGCTAGTGTTCGGGGTTGAGTTGGTAAAGGGGAGGCCTTTTAATAGTGTTTGGAATTGGGTTTGGGAAGGGGGAAAGGCAATATTTGTTAGGTTCTGTCCCGGTTGGTGGAGGGGGAAAAGGGAACATTTGTTGGGTGTTCTGGACTGGTTGGGGGGGGAAGTAAAGGCAATATTTTTAGTGTTCTGGAATTGGTTGGTGGAGAAGGAGGGTTAATTTTTAGTTTTCCCGGCCCCGGTTGGGGGAGAAGGGAGGCAATATTTGTTAGTGTTCCGGGGGGTAAAAGGTTTTGGCCGGAGAAGGAGGGGCAAATTTCCCAGTTTTCGGGGTTGAGTTGGTGGAGAAGTGAGGAATTTTTGTTAGTGTTCCAAAATTTTTTTTGAGCCTTGGGTTGGGGAAAAGGGAAGGCAATATTTCCCAGTGTTCGGGTACTGAGTTGGTAAAAAGGGGGAAGGCAATATTTGTTATGTCCCCGGGGACTGAGTTGGGGAGAAGTGAAAATTTTTTAGTGTTCTGGTTGAGTTGGTGGGGGAAGGGGAAAAATTTTTTTAAAATTTTGGCGGTTTGGGGGGAAAAAAACTTGAATTTTTGGTTTTTTTAGGGAAAGGCAATATTTGAAAAGTTTTCTGGAAATTGAGTTAGGGGAGAAGGGGGGACATTTGTTAGGTTCGGGGTCGAGTTGGTGGAGAAGGGGAAGGCAATATTTGTTAGTGTTCTGGTATTTGAGTTTGGAGAATTTTAGGAATTTTTGGGTTAGTTTTTCTTACGGGAGTTGGGGGAGAAGGGGAAGGAAAATTTTTTGTTAGTGTTCTGGTACTGAGTTGGTGGAGAAGTGGAGGCAATATTTGTTTTCACGGGGAATTAATCTGACTGCTTTTTATTAAAACAACATAGTGATCTTTTCGAAACTCAAAAGAGTTTTTCCTTGCCCTGGGATGTGCTACACAATAACATTTAAACAATTCGTAGATATAAATATTTACATTTATGTTTTAAATTCATAAATTTGGAGTGGGATGTATTGAAAAAATATGTCTCCTAAATACCTTAAGGTAAGTGGTGTAAATAATATTTTCAAGACATAAGATGATATAATGTTTTTTAAATTTTCAGCTTTCGTTGTAATATTAAGCAAAAAATTATTAAGGTGAAAATACTGGTCTGAAAAGTTTAATAGAATTAATAATAATAATAATAATAATAATAATATTAATAATATTTTTATTTTTACAAGTACATGTACAAGGTATACAGACCTAGTGACTAAATGACATATCATATAAAAGCCACTTGTTATGCAGAGCATTTCGGGAAAATTTAGGTCCCAGGAGGGACCCACCCAGTCCCCCCTAACATCCAGAATGCGACCCACACCGCCCAACTAAAAAAACCCCAAGGTAACCCCCACCCCATTTTACTGATGGGGAAACATAGAAAACCCGGTGTAAAAAAAAACCCGATTTTTTTACCCCAGGAATCGAACCTAAACCTCCCCGTCTGAAGGGGGTTTGAACCACCAACCCAAAGGGGGGGTGAAAAGTTTTACAAAACATATGTAGGGCCCTATTTTTGGGGCCCCCTCAGTTTTTTTTCTTTTTTCTATAAATTATTTACAACTTAATAAACACTGAATACCGGATTTAAGAGATAAAATTACCATCCACTAGAAGAAAAAAATCTAGGTAAAAAATACTGATTATTTTTATTAATTTGTTTTGAAAAATGTTTTTTTATTCACAAATAACCAGGATTTGTGAGAGAAAACTAAATATAAAACTTGATCACTGGATCACTGTCAAGTCCAAAATGTTGTCATAATGGTTGTAACTTAATGGTTGTAAAATTTTCTAATTTTGGTTAACTTAAATGGTTGTAATTTTACAATTTTGTAATTTAAAAATGGTTTTTTGCAATTTTCTTACCAATGGTTGTAACTTGACAATGGTTGTAATTTTAAAGGGTTGGAAAACTTAAAAAATGGTTGTAAAACGGGTTAAATTAAAAAAATGGTTGTTTTTGACAAGGCCGAAACCCTTGAAAAAGGGAAACTCCCGGTTGAAAAACTTGACAATGGTTGTAACTTGACAATGGTTGTACCTTGACAATGGTTGTAACTTGACAATGGTTGTAACTTAACAATGGTTGTAACTTGACAATGGTTGTAACTTGACAATGGTTGTAACTTAACAATGGTTGTAACTTGACAATGGTTGTAACTTAACAATAGTTGTAACTTGACAATGGTTGTAACTTAACAATGGTTGTAACTTGACAATGGTTGTAACTTGACAATGGTTGTAACTTAACAATGGTTGTAACTTGACAATGGTTGTAACTTAACAATGGTTGCAACTTGACAATGGTTGTAACTTAACGATGGTTGTAACTTAACAATAGTTGTAACTTACAATAGTTGTAACTTAACAATGGTTGCAACTTGACAATGGTTGTAACTTAACAATGGTTGCAACTTGACAATGGTTGTACCTTAACAATTGTTGTAACTTAACAATGGTTGCAACTTAACAATGGTTGTAGCTTCACACTGGTTATAACTTAACAACAGTTGTAACTTAACAATGGTTGTAACTTAACAATAGTTGAAACTTAACAATAGTTGAAACTTAACAACGGTTGTAACTTAACAATGGTTGTAACTTGACAATGGTTGTAACTTGACAATGGTTGTAACTTAACAATGGTTGTAACTTAACAATGGTTGTAACTTAACAATAGTTGAAACTTAACAATGGTTTTAACTTAACAATGGTTGTAACTTGACAATGGTTGTAACTTAACAATGGTTGTAACTTAACAATAGTTGTAACTTACAATAGTTGTAACTTAACAACGGTTGTAACTTGACAATGGCTGCAACTTAACAATGGTTGTAACTTACAATGGTTGTAACTTAACAATGGTTGTAACTTAACAACGGTTGTAACTTAACAATGGTTGTAACTTAACAATGACTGTAACTTAACAATGGTTGTAACTTAACAATGGTTGCAACTTACAATGGTTGTAACTTAACAATAGTTGTAACTTAACAATGGTTGCAACTTAACAATGGTTGTAGCTTCACACTGGTTATAACTTAACAATAGTTGTAACTTACCAATGGTTGTAACTTAACAAAGTTTGTAACTTGACAATGGTTGTAACTTAACAATGGTTGTAACTTAACAATGGTTGCAACTTAACAATGGTTGTAGCTTCACACTGGTTATAACTTAACAATGGTTGTAACTTGACAATGGTTGTAACTTAACAATGGTTGTAACTTGACAATGGTTGTAACTTAACAATGGTTGTAACTTAACAGTGGTTGTAACTTAACAATGGTTGTAACTTGACAATGGTTGTAACTTAGCAATGGTTGTAACTTAACAGTGGTTGTAACTTAACAATGGTTGCAACTTGACAATGGCTGCAACTTAACAATGGTTGTAACTTGACAATGGTTGCAACTTGACAATGGTTGCAATTTGACAATGGTTGTAACTTACAATGGTTGTAACTTAACACTGGTTGTAACTTGACAATGGTTGTAACTTAACAATGGTTGTAACTTGACAATGGTTGTAACTTAACAATGGTTGTAACTTGACAATGGTTGTAACTTGACAATGGTTGTAACTTAACAATGGTTGTAACTTAACAATGGTTGTAACTTGACAATGGTTGTAACTTAACAATGGTTGCAACATGACATTGGTTGCAACTTAACAATGGTTGTAGCTTCACAATGGTTGTAACTTAATAATTGTAACTTAACAATGGTTGTAACTTAACACTGGTTGTAACTTAACAATGGTTGTAACTTAACAATGGTTGTAACTTAATGGTTGTAGCTTCACAATGGTTGTAACTTAACAATAGTTGTAACTTAACAATGGTTGTAACTTAACAATGGTTGTAACTTAACAATGGTTGTAACTTAACAATGGTTTTAACTTAATGGTTTTAGCTTCACAATGGTTGTAACTTAACAATAGTTGTAACTTAATAATGGTTGTCACTTAACAATGGTTGTAACTTAACAATGGTTGTAACTTAACAATGGTTGTAACTTAACAATGGTTGTAACTTAACAATGATTGTAACTTAACAATGGTTGCAACTTAATGGTTTTAGCTTCACAATGGTTGTAACTTAACAATAGTTGTAACTTAACAATGGTTGTAACTTAACAATGATTGTAACTTAACAATGATTGTAACTTAACAATGGTTGTAACTTAATGGTTTTAGCTTCACAATGGTTGTAACTTAACAATGGTTGTAACTTAACAATGGTTGTAACTTAACAATGGTTGTAACTTAACAATGGTTGTAACTTAACAATGATTGTAACTTAACAATGGTTGTGACTTGACAATGGTTGTAGCTTCACAATGGTTGTAACTTAACAATGGTTGTAGCTTCACAATGGTTGTAACTTAACAATAGTTGTAACTTAACAATGGTTGTAACTTAACAATGGTTGTAACTTAACAATGGTTGTAACTTAACAATGGTTGTAACTTAACAATGGTTGTAACTTAACAATAGTTGTAACTTAACAATGGTTGTAACTTAACAATGGTTGTAACTTAACAATGGTTGTAACTTAACAATAGTTGTAACTTACAATGGTTGTAACTTAACAATGGTTGTAACTTAACAATGGTTGTAACTTAACAATGGTTGTAACTTAACAATGGTTGTAACTTAACAATGATTGTAACTTAACAATGATTGTAACTTAACAATGGTTGTAACTTAATGGTTTTAGCTTCACAATGGTTGTAACTTAACAATGGTTGTAACTTAAAAATGGTTGTAACTTAACAATGGTTCAAGACGGAGAGAAACGTCGTCATTTTCTTCTCCGAGGTTCGGGTTATTAGCCAGTTGTTCCAGCCACGGTATTGTATCAACATATTTTTGAATGTTTTACTATCCATATGAATGCGATTTATTTGCCTTACTATAAAAAGAGACACTAGCGCAAATTTGATATATAAAATGTATACCAAAATATTTAAAATAAAAAATAACAAAATATTTTTTTTCCTCTGTTCTAGACGATTACCAACACTATACGAGGTCTTAATTTTTTAGGTATCCCTGAAGTAATACTTTTAAGACTACCTGAATTATTTCTTTTTTTTTCCAACTCTTTATATTATTTCGCTCATAACTCGAGAACGCCTCTTCCAATTAGATTAAAATTTTCAACACATGTGTACGGTAACGAGGACTAAATTCTTAGAACAAGTGGTATCTTCACGTGCCCTATGGCCAGCCTTTTTGAACCCATTCTCATTATCCTGGAATGACTTGGATAACTTCCAAAACCTTTCATATAGTAGCTTCAAATGTTCAAAATATGTTGAAGGACAGGAGTAGGAAACAGAGGGTTTGCTTTCCTGGGGCTGGGATGGAGGATATTGTTAGCCGGCTTGACAACATCATGAACGGTAATGGGATCAATCCTATTATCTGCCTCAGTGCTGGAGGCAATGATGTAGGCAAGCATAGAAGTGAGGGTTTAGTTAGAAGGTTCAGGACAGCAATAGACATAATTAGGAAGAAGGGGGGGGGCGCCCTGTTATATGTGGTATTTTGCCAAGAAAAGGTGTTGGAAATGAATGGTTGTCCAGAGCAATTGGTATTAATTGTTGGCTAGATAAACACTGTAAGGATAATGCAGTACCATTCATTGACAACTGGGACAACTTCTATGGCCGAAATGACATGTATGCCAGGGATGGGGTTCACTTATCCAGGGCAGGTGTGGGTTTTCTTGCTAGCTCAGTTGAGGGGGTTGTTAGGACTTTAAACTAGGATTAGTTAGAGGTATGGGTTTAGAAGTGATAAATAATGAGTATGGATATATTAACTTATGCTCTGATATTAAGAATCTTAATAGTAACTGTCATGGAGTAACTCTGGGGTAATGATAATTTCAGAAATTGTGTAAAAACAAAGGTGAATAGGAAAAATGTGCAGAAGAAAAAACATATAATGGTATTTTATGCTAACAGTCGAAGCGCAAGAAATAAGATTAATGAACTACGTTTGGTAGCATGTACTGGGAACTTTGATGTCATTGCATTAACTGAAACGTGGTATGATTTAAAGAGTCGGGATATGATTGCTGAGTGTAATATTCAAAGGTTTAAGTTGTTCCATGTGGATAGATGTAATGGGAAGGGGGGAGGAGTTGCATTATATGTTCGAGAAAACATTAATCGTTGCATGAAAACAGGTATAAAAATAGATGGAACAGTAACAGAATCTGTTTGGGAAGTTTGTAGAAGGTCAAGAAAAACTAATTCTAGGTGTAATATACCGACCTCCAGGCTTGGATCACGATAGAGGGAGATTTCTTTGGGACGAAATTGTTAGGGCTTCTAGACACAATAACGTAGTGATAGTAGGGGATTTTAACTTCAGTCAAATTGACTGGAATTCTTTGACCGGTAATCTGTAGTAGAGTGACTTTATGGAAACGGTTCAGGACTGTTTTCTGAAGCAGTGTGTAACATAGCCTACCAAGGGTAATAATTTGCTAGACATAGTCTTGTCAAATAAGGAAACACTCGTAAATAATCTGGAGATCACTGAAGAGTTTGGCGCAAGTGATCACCAATCCATCACTTTTAGCATTAACTGGGAACACAAGAATAATGATAATACAGAAAAAATCCCTGATTTTCGTTCTGCCGATTACAATGGACTTAGGGAACACCTGTCTAATCTCGATTGGGGTTATCTAGATAATGATTTTATTGACGATGATCATACTTATGATTACGAAGGGATCTCCATTTATGATTTTTTCTTAATAATGTACACCGTGCTCAGAGTATATACATTCCCCAGAGAGAAATTAGGTCTAATAATAACGATCCCAAATGGGTTAACAGGAGGCTGAAGCATCTATTGAGGGAGAAATTGGGAATTTATAGGCGCATCAGAAGAGGAGAGATTAATTAACCCTACTGACCAATATGTTCAGCTTAAAAGAGAAGTGAAAAAGGGGATTAGAAAAGCTAAACGTGATTATGAAATTAGAGTTGCTAATGAATCAAAGACCAATCCAAAGGGGTTCTTTCAAGTGTATAGGACGAAGGTGAAGGAAAAAGTAGGACTTCTGAAAATTATGAATGGACAGCTGACGGATAACGAACTGGAAACGTGTTCCATATTTAATGACTATTTTTCGTCAGTTTTTACACAGGATGATATAAATGAGATTCCAGAAATTAACAATTATTCAGTTCCTGACGAATTCAAATTGACTAATATTATTGTCACGAGGGACATGGTTATCAAACAGATAGACAAACTGAAGCAAAATAAGTCCCCGGAGCCCGACGAGTTGTTTTCCAGGGTACTTAAGGAATACAAGATGGAGCTCAGTCAACCATTAACGAGTGTGTTTAATGCGTCCATCCTTACTGGCGTTGTGCCAGAGTTGTGGAAGATGGTTAATGTGCTTCCTATATTCAAATCAGGGAATAAGTCCGTTCCTTCAAATTACCGTCCAATAAGCCTGACATCTATAGTGGGAAAGTTACTAGAATCAATTATAGCTGACAGTATTAGAACTCACCTTGAAGAGCATAACTTGATAAATGAATCTCCGCATGGGTTCACGAGAGGTCGTTCCTGCCTGACAAATTTACTGACGTTCTTCAATAGAACATTTGAGGCAGTAGGCAGTGATAAAGAATATGATATTATTTATTTGGATTTTAGTAAAGCCTTCGATAGAGTGCCTCACAAGAGACTCTTAAGAAAAGTGGCAGCTCATGGTAAAGTTCTAGCATGGATAGAGGCATGGCTTACCAATAGAAAGCAGAGTTTTCATTAATGGGGTCAAATCTGAATGGGGATTAGTCACTAGTGGCATTCCACAAGGATCAGTTTTAGGCCCTCTCTTGTTCATAATTTACATTAATGACCTTGATGAAGGGATTACGAGTGATATAAGCAAATTTGCTGATGATACAAAAATAGGCCGTATGATTCATTCTGAGGAGGATAGCAATGAACTCCAGGAGGATTTGGACAAATTAATGTCTTGGTCTGAAAAATGGCAGATGAAGTTCAATGTGAATAAGTGTAAGGTACTAGTCCTTGGTAATGAAAATAACCATCGAAGCTTTAAACTAGGTGAAGCAGAGCTTGATCATACAGAATGTGAAAAAGACTTGGGAGTCATGGTAAGCAGAAACCTGAAGCCAAGACAGCAGTGCCTAAGTGTGCACAACAAGGCTAACAGAGTACTTGGATTTATCTCAAGAAGTATAAGTAACATAAGTCCAAAAGTTATTTTACAGCTCTATACATTAGTAGTGAGGCCTCATTTAGATTATGCTGCTCAGTTTTGGTCTCCTTACTACAGGATGGATATAGACTCATTGGAAAACATACAGAGAAGAATGACTAAAATGATTTACTCTGTAAGGAATCTCCCGTATGAAGATAGACTTAAAGCCTTAAATCTCCACTCTCTGGAGAGGCGTAGAATGAGGGGAGATATCACTGAAGTGTATAAGTGGATGACGGGTATAAACAAAGGAGATATTAATAAAGTACTGAAGGTGTCGAACCAGGTAAAAACCAGAAATAATGGATTTAAGTTGGATAAATTTAGATTTAGAATGGACATAAGTTAATACTGGTTTTCTAACAGAGTTGTGGATGCGTGGAACAGTCTTCTCAGTAGAATGACAGAGGCTAGGACCTTGGGTAGCTTTAAGAAGAGATTGGACAAATATATGAGTGGGAGGGGCTGGGTTTGATTTGTGGCAATGGGTACGGGAGTTAATTTTTGGGTTGGTTTGGGTAGAGGTCGTTTTGATAAGGATCTGCCTTGTATGGGCCAGTGGGCCTTCTGCAGTGTTACTCCATTCTTATGTTCTTATGTACTTGTCCAACCTTTGGACGAAGACCTACTTACACTAGTGGATCGTCCCACTGTGATCCCGCCTCCTCCTGCTTCTACTCACCTGACTGCAGTATATAAGCCACCTCTCTGGCCTTATGCTGTACTTCCTACAATAGTGATAGGCTGAACACATCGTTTCTAGGCAGAGGGACTGATTACCTTAAACTCCTCCTCTCCTTTTACCTTTCTGCTTTGTATTGGACTGATGAAGCTACTGTGTGGCGAAAGGTTTCTTCATTAAAGATTCCCATATGTTGCATTAGTGTCTCAGTTCACTATATGTATACTCCAGGTATAATTAATTTTTCTCTTTCATCTTTGTTAGTTCTGTCAGCAAGTAACACTTTTGCCATTCTTAAGTACTCACTATATCTCCTGCAATGTACATTCTTAAGTACTCACTATATCTCCTGCAATGTACATTCTAAAGTACTCACTATATCTCCTGCAATGTACATTCTTAAGTACTCACTATATCTCCTGCAATGTACATTCTAAAGTACTCACTATATCTCCTGCAATGTACATTCTTAAGTACTCACTATATCTCCTGCAATGTACATTCTTAAGTACTCACTATATCTCCTGCAATGTACATTCTTAAGTACTCACTATATCTCCTGCAATGTACATTCTATATCTCCTACAATGTACTCATGATCTTGAATCAATTTATGGAAATTGTACAAGTGCCTCAAGGTCGTTATTCCCTTATCCCAATACAGTACTATTTTTGACTCGGAAGGAGCGACCAGTCCTGACAGAAGGAAGATAATTTAAATTAATTTATACACGAAGAAGAGAACACTGCACTAATTCTCCTCTAAGAAATATATTTCATACTTTAATTAATGAAGTTTATTAAAAAAAACAAAAAGGCACAATATCGTGACTGGAACAATACACAAATAACCCCCACATACGAGACAGAAACTTATGACGATGTTTTGGCCCAACGTAGACTAGTTCAAGTCAGACCGAAACGTCGTCATAAGCCTCAATCTCCTATAGCGGGTTATGTGTATTTTTTCAAATTACAGGGCTTTCCTACATTTTCTATAAAATTCTTTACTCTTATTTAAAACAGGGCGCTTCCCCTTCCACCTCCTCTCACTCCCTTCCAAATTTCATATAAAAATGTAGTGAGAGAGAGAACATAGCAAGAGAGATAAAGAAAATAGAGAATATAGGTAGAAAGAGAGAGAGAATTTGTATATAGTGAGAGAACAAACAGAGAAAGGAAAACCAGCTCATTCGTTATTTAATTTTTTTTTTTGGGGGTGAAAGTCGTGTACTTTTGTACTCAATGACAGTGGCAGCCTGGCTGTTACAACTCTTGCACTAGTTATATGAAGCCAACAGCAGCACCAAAAGTACCCACTAATAACAACAGCAGCACCAAGAGTAACCAACAGCAGAACCAAGACTAACCACCACCAACAACACCAGTATCAAGACTAACCACCAACAACAACACCAGTATCAAGACTAACCATCACCAACAACACCAGTATCAAGACTAACCACCAACAACAACACCAGTATCAAGACTAACCATCACCAACAACACCAGTATCAAGACTAACCACCACCAACAACACCAGTATCAAGACTAACCACCACCAACAACACCAGTATCAAGACTAACCATCACCAACAACACCAGTATCAAGACTAACCACCACCAACAACACCAGTATCAAGGCTAACCACCACCAACAACACCAGTATCAAGGCTAACCACCACCAACAACACCAGTATCAAGGCTAACCACCACCAACAACACCAGTATCAAGGCTAACCACCACCAACAACAGCAGTACCAAGACTAACCACCACCAACAACAGTACCAAGACTAACTGCCACCAACAACAACAGTACCAAGAGTAGCCACCAACAACAACAACAGTACCAAGACTAACCACCACCAACAACAGCAGTACCAAGACTAACCACCAACAACAACAACAGTACCAAGAGTAACCACCAACAACAACAACAGTACCAAGAGTAACCACCAACAACAGTACCAAGACTAACAACTACCACCAACAACAACAGTACCAGGAGTAACCACCACCAACAACAACAGTACCAAGACTAACCACCACGAACAACAACAGTACAAGTGTAGCCACCACCACCACCACCAACAACAACAGTACCAAGACTAACCACCACGAACAACAACAGTACAAGTGTAGCCACCACCACCACCAACAACAACAGTACCAAGAGTAACTAACAACAACAACAACAGTACCAAGACTAACCACTACCAACAACACCAGTATCAAAAGTAACCACCACCAACAACATCAGTACCAAGAGTAACCACCACCAACAACAACAGTACCAAGAGTAACCACCACCAACAACAACAGTACCAAGTGTAGCCACCACCACCAACAACAACAACAGTACAAAGAGTAACTAACAACAACAACAACAGTACCAAGACTAACCACTACCAACAACACCAGTATCAAAAGTAACCACCACCAACAACAACAGAACCAAGAGTAACCACCACCAACAACAACAGTACCAAGAGTAACCACCACCAACAACAACAGTACCAAGAGTAACCACCACCAACAACAACAGTACCAAGTGTAGCCACCACCACCAACAACAACAACAGTACCAAGAGTAACCAACAACAACAACACCAGCACCAAGACTAACCACCACCAACAACAACAGTGTCAAGAGTAACCACCAACTACAGCGTCAACAGTACCCGCAATAACAGTACCACTAGTTACAGCAAGAGATACAACATCATCATGAGTCACAGCAGCAACAACTACAGTGGTAGCAGCAACACTAACAGTAATTATAGAAGCAACAACACCAGGACCAACAGCAATAACAGCAGCAGACTCAACAACAGAGACAGCAGCATCAACAACAGAAATAACATCAGCAGCATCTACTGCATAAACAGAAACAAAAACAGAAAGAACAGCAAAAGCTTCGATTTTATCTGGTAAACCAACACTAGCAACAGAAGAAGCAGAAACTATTTTTAACAATAGGAATAAAACCAACAACATAATTAGATTTAACATTGCAACGTCTTCGAGATCTGGAACATGCTGCAACGTCTTCGAGATCTGGAACATGCTGCAACGTCTTCGAGATCTGGAACATGCTGCAACGTCTTCGAGATCTGGAACATGCTGCAACGTCTTCGAGATCTGGAACATGCTGCAACGTCTTCGAGATCTTCCACTTCATCTTTGACAGTATTTAAAACTCTATTCTAATACATCAGCTTCATACTGTTACAGACCATGAAGCTGAACTCTTCTTCAGGATGAGGGACTGACCACCTCAAATACAGTTTCTCCAAGGTTGATGGAGTGATTAAATCGTTCTTTTTTTCGCTACTACACCTACTGCCTCTGTATTTGACTGAAGAAGACTACTGTGTAGTCGAAACGTTTCAACAATAAAGATACCCAACTCTTGCAAATATGTCTTACTCATCAACGCTAGAAGTCATATCTTAAGCTAACTGAAGTCATATCTTCCGTAAGACACCCCAGTGCCTTTGAAAATTTTGTGTAAGAGACTCCAGGGTCTCTGAAAATCATATCTTATGTAAGATGCTCCACTGCTACTAAAAGATACATCTTGTGTAAGAAACTCCAGCGTTTTCGAAAGTAATATTCTGTATCAGAAGACCTTGTGCAGCTGAAGTACGTTCCAGTGTTAGAAAGTCATATCTTGTGTAATAAACTTGTATAATAAACACCTTAAATATTCATGTTCCATACTGCACCACAAATCTCTCATACTATATACATTCTGAAGGCCACACCACAACACCATACTTTCATACACGGGATTGTCTTATCCCCATCTCAAGACTACTTTTTTTGTATATTTTGCATGCAAATGCTTTCGGTGCGTGCAAAAGTATGAAAGGTAACGTGAAGGGTTCGTTGAAGATGCTGCTGCATATGCATGCAGAACGAGGGTGAGGGAAACCAAGCCAGAGCTTTCAACATGGTAAAAAATACTGACAGTAGCACAGGTGGCTGGCAGACGGATGGGTCCTATCGTCGTATAACTAACAGGAGGACGGAAGAGTTTGTGTTATGCTACTGTGTTGGACAAACGCAGAGTTCGTGAAGTCAAACAGACGTTTCTCCGTGGGCAAAATTGTACAGGTGTGGGAGGTCAAATAAATCATACGGTTGTGCAAATGGAGAGAGAGCCGTTAAGGCGAGGAATAGATATAAGAAGCCGTTCAGGTGTTATAGAGATTTAGGAAATCATATAGGTGATTGACAGATTGAAGGAGTCGTTTAGTTATTGAGTACACAGAGGGAGTTACAAAGGTATCTGACGGATGTTAGGAGCCGAATAACTGTTCGATATAAGTTGTAACTGTTGAACGGATGGAGGGTGTACAGGTGTTGAACAAAGAGAGAGGGTTGTATGGGTGGTGGACGGACAGACAAAGGGTCGTATGGGCGGTGGACGGACGGGAGGACTTACAGAGGTCTCACTAACAGTTATAATTTTCTTGCAGTTAATGAAGTCACCAAGGTTTGCGAGTCAGTACTGCTTGATACTCCGGGTGCCCAGTCAATGTATTCTATAAATGTCTTAAGGTATGAGACTTCTCCTCTTGTTTAGTTATGTGTTGCACAATACTGCTATACCAGCTTTACTGTCTTACTTGTTTGTTTTAACTATTGTGTTATAGCTTAGAAGGAACATGTTTGGAATAATCATGCTAGAAATATACACAGTTTGGAATGTACAAGTTCTCTAAATTTTATTGTTTTTTATCAGTTAGGTATTGGCCCTTTCTTGTCTTGTCTTATTATGTGAAAATATCTAGGACATTATAAATAGTTTTGTCAATTCCATCTCTATGCTCAGTTAATATTTTTATTCAACTTTGTGAATTCCCTTCACATTCGTTTCTATTTTTTTTGATAGTCCTCGAATAATTGTGCAAGTTACTTTCTGTTCCATTCAGAATACTGTTATCCGTCTTGGAGCCTTTGGGAGGGGTGTGTGTGTGTGTATCACCTATTTGTACTACCATTTTTGCCGTAGGGGGGAGTCCTAGCCCCCTGGCCCGGGTTCCTTTACCGGTTCACAGGCCCTCTCTCCTGCCCATGAGTTTTTTTAAACCCTTTTTCCCCCAAAAATGTGTATGGTTTTCCCGCCTCCACTACGTCATTTTCAGGCTATTCCACGTTTTTAAAATCTTAAGGGCCAAGAAATACTTTCCCACCATTTTCCCCCTGATCCCTTTTGGGCTTCAACTTCCAATTTGGGCCCCCCTTTTTTCTGTTTTCCCCCCTGGAAAAATCCTGGCCTTTTTCCACCTTGTCTATTCCACGCAGATTTTTATATGTCGTTATCATGTCTCCCTGACCCTCCTGTCCCCCAGTGTCGTCAGGCCGATTTTTTAATTTTTTTTCATAGGAAATTCCCCTTTGCTCTGGGAACCAACTTTTTGCAAACCGTATTTTTTCAGTTTCTGACGGGTTTATCAATGCGGGTTCCAAAAAGGTGTGCCCTACCCAGTAAGGGCCTGAATACACGGTGTACAGTGTCTTGTGATTCCTTTTCTGCACGGAATGCTGTTCTTTGGGCCCGCCCGGCGCCCATATGCTGGGAGTTATCTGATTATTTTGCTTTCCCGAGAATGTTTGGGGTTAACCACCCCAAAAAATCTTTTCCTTGAGGGAGTTTTTCAGTTTTTTGGGGACCTAGCCTTTTATTTTGTTTCCTGGTTCCCCATTTTTCATTTGGGTTTGCATTTGGCAGGGATTAAATTGAGAAGCCATTTTTTAAAAGGGGTCCAGTCTGTCCAGGGCCCTTTTGGGAAATCCCTTCCTGGTTTTTCATCAGATTTAATTCTCCCCATTAACCACATTTTTTTTTAAAACAGGGGCAAATTCTGGCCCAACCCTTCCGTCATGTCGTTCACATATTTCCAAAAATTTGCACTGGTCCAGGGGCTGACTCCCTGTGGGGGCTTTTGCCCCGTCACAGGTGCCCACTTGTGATACATCATTACGTACCATGACCCGTTGTTGCCCCCCTGTCAGGTATTCTCTGGGTCCATTGCAAAATGCCCTTTCCCGTTATATGCGCCTGATGCTTAGTTTTGACTAATCTCTTTTTGAGGAACTGGGGCAAAGGCCCTTTTTGCAGTCCAAGAAGATGCAATCAACCCCCCCCCCTTTTCTTGTCTTACTTTCTGTTATTTTATCATAAAATTAAAAAGGTTTTGGGCACAGGGTTTGCCTCCGTGAACCGGGTGGTTCTTTATACTCCTGTTCGTTCCAGGCCCACCACCTTTTTTGATAATTTTTTTAAATTTAATAAAACAAGCCAATGACACAGGTCCTTTAAAATTTTTGCCCCTTTTTTTGTTCCCTTTTTAAAAAGGGAACTAATTTGCCGTCTTCCCCCAAAACCCCCAGGGATTTGGGCCCCCCTTTTCCGGGGGTGTGTTGAAGATTTGGGGGGGGCATTTCACAACATATCTGTCCCCCCCCAAGGACCCACGGGAGATGTTGTCCCGGGCCCATTGCCTTTAGGTAAAGGGGTGTCCCTTTGCAGTTTCTTTTACCTCCTCCTCATCTGTATGTGGTCGTCCCACTTGTTGGTGTATTCCTTGCTGGTGTCCCCATCTGGTCTGTTTCCCCCAAAAAGTCCCTTCCTGCCCTACCCGGTAAATACTTCCTTTAAAACTGGAGCTCCTAACATTACCCCTTTATCGTTTTTTTGTGTGTGTGTGTGTGTGTGTGTGTGTTGCGGGGTGTGTGTGTGTGTGTGTGTGTGTGTATCAATTTAAATTTTACCCCAATTTGTTGGAGGTTGGGGGGTCGAGTCCTTTGGCCCCGCCTCTTCACTGATCGCTACCAGGGGCACCTCCCCGAGCCGTGAGCTTTCCAAACCCCTGCAAAACCATGTTTGGTCCTGCCTCCCCTACATCACTTCCCCCAAAATATTCCACTTACTGACTACCCTTGGGGTGGAAATACTTCCAACATCCCCGTGATTCATCTGTGTCTTCATTTTTCCCAAATGTGTCCCCTTGTTACTGTGTTCCCAAACTCTTGGGAAAATCCTGTCTTTTTCCACCTTTTTCAATTCCTCCCCAGTATTTTGTATGTCGTTACTATGTCCCCCCATCTCCCCCCCGTCCTCCAGTGTCGCCCGGTTGATTTCCCCAACCCCCTTCCCCCAAAGGGGAAAAAATTTTTTTGCTTCCCGGGACCAGTCTTAAGGAAAACCTTTTCACTTTTTTAGTTTCTTTTCGTGCTTGGCCAGGTGTGGGTTCCAAACTGGGGCCCAAAACTCCAATATGGGGGCCCCCTGTATAGGTGTATTTGGTCCTGAATGATTTTTATTAAGATGTTTGGGAAAGTTTTTCTGAGGTTTGCTAGGGGGCCCATATGCTGCAGCAGTTATTTGGTTTATGTGCGCTTCAGGAGATGTGCCTGGTGTTATACTTTACCCCAAAAATCTTTTCCTTGAGTGGGGGGTCTCTGACCCCTTTGACTGTACTCCGCCCGCGGGCCCTTTTTTTTGCTCCTTTTCCCCCAAACTTCATGATTTTGAAATTTGTGATTTAACTCCCGGGGCCAATTGTTGGGCCAGGTCTGCAGCCTGTCCAGATCCCTTTGTAGTTCTGCCCCGGTTTTGATCGGGTATTCTTCCTCCCTCAACTTTACGTCATCTGGGAAACAGGGACACCCTCAGAGCTATTCCCTTTTTCAGCCGCCAAAATACCAGAAACAGCACTGGGGGCCCAGGACTGGGGTCCCTGCGGGGCCCCGCTGGTCACAGGTGCCCATTTACACCTTTGCCACGTACCATGACTTTGTTGGTTTTCTTCCTGACAAGTATTCCCTGGGGTCCATTGTAGTGCCCCTTCCCCGTTATCCCCGGGTTGTCCTCCAGTTTTTTCACCAACCCTTGTGTGGAACTGGTTAACGTTTTTTGAGTCCAAGAAAATGCAATCCACCCCCTCCCTCTCTTTGTCTTACTGGTCACCATGTCATTGGGAAACCCGGGAGGTTTGTGGGCACAGGATTTCCGTTCCCCGAAACCATGCTGGCTGCTGTTGATGAGATCATTCTTTCTAGGTGTTCCACCCCCCTTTTCCTGATAATCTTCTCCATGATTTTGCATACTATACATGTCAGTGACATTTGGGCTGTAGGGGGTTTAAAGTTTTGGTTTTCCTTTTTTAAAAATTGGGACTACATTTGTTTTCTTTCCATGCCTCAGGCAATTCCTGTTTCGATAGATGGTTTTAATATTTTTGTTAGGGACACAAAGCGCCTTTTCTGCCCCCCCCCTTAAAACCCATGGGGGATGTTTTCTGGGCCCCCTTGCCTTTTAGGTATCTAGCTCACCCAGAAGCCCTTTACTCTTCCTTCGGTTTGTGCACTGTGTCCAGCACTTTGGTGGGGCCCCCCCTCTCCCGTCTTTCTGGGGTCCCCCTTTTCTCCTCTGTGAACACCCTTTTAATCTCTTTTTGAGTTTTTTCCCAACTTTACGGTCATTTCCGGGTTTTTCCCTCCTTCCTTCC
>NC_091304.1:52656296-52683796 GCF_038502225.1 Cherax quadricarinatus
TTACATTATACAGAGTGAACATGATGGGAAGTATGTTACATTATACAGAGTGAACATGATGGGAAGTATGTTACATTATACAGAGTGAACATGATGGGAAGTATGTTACATTATAGAGTGAACATGATGGGAAGTATGTTACATTATAGAGTGAACATGATGGGAAGTATGTTACATTATACAGAGTGAACATGATGGGAAGTATGTTACATTATACAGAGTGAACATGATGGGAAGTATGTTACATTATACAGAGTGAACATGATGGGAAGTATGTTACATTATACAGAGTGAACATGATGGGAAGTATGTTACATTATACAGAGTGAACATGATGGGAAGTATGTTACATTATAGAGTGAACATGATAGGAAGTATGTTACATTATAGAGTGAACATGATGGGAAGTATGTTACATTATACAGAGTGAACATGATGGGAAGTATGTTACATTATACAGAGTGAACATGATGGGAATTATGTTACATTATACAGAGTGAACATGATGGGAAGTATGTTACATTATACAGAGTGAACATGATGGGAATTATGTTACATTATACAGAGTGAACATGATGGGAAGTATGTTACATTATACAGAGTGAACATGATGGGAAGTATGTTACATTATACAGAGTGAACATGATGGGAATTATGTTACATTATACAGAGTGAACATGATGGGAAGTATGTTACATTATACAGAGTGAACATGATGGGAAGTATGTTACATTATACAGAGTGAACATGATGGGAAGTATGTTACATTATACAGAGTGAACATGATGGGAAGTATGTTACATTATACAGAGTGAACATGATGGGAAGTATGTTACATTATACAGAGTGAACATGATGGGAAGTATGTTACATTATACAGAGTGAACATGATGGGAATTATGTTACATTATACAGAGTGAACATGATGGGAAGTATGTTACATTATACAGAGTGAACATGATGGGAAGTATGTTACATTATACAGAGTGAACATGATGGGAAGTATGTTACATTATACAGAGTGAACATGATGGGAAGTATGTTACATTATACAGAGTGAACATGATGGGAAATATATTACCTTGCAGCTTGCTTATCTAGCTCTCAACAGAATTGTTCAAAAGTTTAAATTAAGTTTAAATGTATCAAAAAATGTAAGTCTCTGTTATATCGTAAAATATATTGGTGATTTTATAATAAAATTTAAAACAAGCTCAAACCAAAGAACAAATATTACTCGTCTAGTTTATGTTTTTACTAACTTCCAAAGACGATTATACCTAATTTCATATTTGGCAAAGTTAGGCGGTTAGGCAGTTTATACATTATTTTCCAACTCTCACAAACCTTCAGAAACTATTATGTCCAACTTTTGAGCTCAACAAAGATAAGGATTGATATTTTAAGGGTGAAATTTTCCTCATGAAAATCTATCCGAAATATATATATATATATATATATATATATATATATATATATATATATATATATATATATATATATATATATATATATATATATATATATATATATATATATATATATATATATATATATATATATATAAAGGTTTTTTTTCAACCGGTAATGCCTCAGCCAGTTAATTAATTAAAAAGAACCACTGAGTTAACACAAGTGTTGTGCATGTCCACAAATATTTTTTTTCTTCTCAGAGTAATTCAGGTGTAGTGTTTATGTGCACCGTTTTTCCCCCTTTTTTGTCAAATCGGACTGTAAATTGACGGACCGAGGTTCAAACCCTCGTCCACCTTTCAGTTTATTCACTGAAAGTTGTTAATTACAACTTGAGTTCACAGATGATGTGGCCTTGAGGGCAGGTAAGAACATCTCTATTGTTAAAGCTCCTGGGCCGAAGGAAGGACCTCAGTTGAGTTACAGTTGGTCCCTCTGACACAATATAGTACACTAAGTATTAGTTCTGTTTCCTTTCTATTCAAGGCCCAGGTTAGTCTTGACTGTAAAGCGTCGGACTATCATCAATTTATGGACCATGGTTCGATCCCCCCTCGTCCACCCTTGTTATATATATATATTATATATATATATATATATATATATATATATATATATATATATATATATATATATATATATATATATGTATATATATATATATATATATATATATATATATATATATATATATATATATATATATATATATATGTATATATATATATATATATATATATATATATATATATATATATATATATATATATATATATATATATATATATATATATATATATATATATATATATATATATATATATATATATATTCTTCTTTCAACGTACCAGCCGTATCCCACCAAGGTGGGGTGGCCCAAAAGAAACAACTAAAGTTTCTCCGTTTACATTTAGTAATATATACAGGAGAAGGGGGTACTAGCCCCTTGCTCCCGGCATTTTAGACGCCTCTTACGACACGCATGGCTTACAGAGGAAGAATTCTGTTCCACTTCCCCATGGAGATTAAAGGAAATAAACAAGAACAAGAATTAGAAAGAAAATAGAAGAAAACCCAGAGGGGTGTGTATATATAAGCTTGTACGCGTATGTGTAGTGTGACCTAAGTGTAAGTAGAAGTAGCAAGACGTACATGTAATCTTGCATATTTATGAGACAGACAAAAGACACCAGCAATCCTACCATCATGTAAAACAATTACAGGCTTTCATTTTACATTCACTTGGCAGGACGGTAGTACCTCCCTGGGCGGTTGCTGTCTACCAACCTACTACCTACTATATATATATATATATTATATACATATATATATATATATATATATATATATATATATATATATATATATATATATATATATATATATATATATATATATATATACCCCTCTCGGTTTCCTTCTATTTTCCTTCTAGTTCTTGTTCTTGTTTATTTCCTCTTGTCTCCATGGGGAAGTGGAATAGAATTCTTCCTCCGTAAGCCATGCGTGTTGTAAGAGGCGACTAAAATGCCAGGAGCAAGGGGCTAGTAACCCCTTCTCCTGTATATATTACTAAATGTAAAAGGAGAAACTTTCGTTTTTCCTTTTGGGCCACCCCCGCCTCGGTGGGATACGGCCGGTGTGTTGAAAGAAGAAAAGATATATATATATATATATATATATATATATATATATATATATATATATATATATATATATATATATATATATATATATATATATATATATATATATAGTAGTGCCGAATATGTAAAACTGGTCAATTAGCAAGAACTCATTTAAAATTAAGTCCTTTCTAAAAATTTCTCTTATACGTATAAAGATATATTTTTTTCATTAATGTTAATGTAAAAATTTTTAATTTTCCTCCAAAAGAATCTTAGAAAACTTACCTAACCTTATTATAACAAGAACAATTTATTTTAGTCTAACCCAACTAAATATATTTTAGATTTGTTTACAACAATTTAATATTAAACAAACTCAATGAAATGTAATTTTTTCGTTAGGTTCAGAATGATTTAGGCGAAATTATTGCATACACAAATTTTCACTTGTCCTATATGGCAAGATGATCGTTGGTATTTAAGCCAAGATCGCAAGTTCTGCCTGTTCGGCACGACATATATATATATATATATATATATATATATATATATATATATATATATATATATATATATATATATATATATATATACATATATATACATATATATACATATATATACATATATATATACATATATATATGTATATATATGTATATATATGTATATATATGTATATATATATATATATATGTATATATGTCGTGCCGAATAGGCAGAACTTGCGATCTTGGCTTAAATAGCAACGCTCATCTTGCTATATAGGACAAGCGAAAATTTGTGTATGCAATAATTTCGCCAAAATCATTCTGAACCTAACGAAAAAAAATATATTTCACTTTGTTTGTTTAGTATTAAATTATTGTAAACAAATCTAAAATATATTTAGTTGGGTTACGCTAAAATAAATTGTTCTTGTTATAATAAGGTTAGGTAAGTTTTCTAAGAATCTTTTGGCGCAAAATTAAAAATTTTAACATTAATATTTATGACAAAAATATATCTTTAAACGTATAAGAGAAAATTTTAGAAAGGACTTAATTTTAAATGAGTTCTTGCTAATTGACCAGTTTTACATATTCGGCACGACATATATATATAAATATATATATATATATATATATATATATATATATATATATATATATATATATATATATATATATATATATATATATATATGCAAAACAACCACTCTGAAAAAATAGAGAAATTCCAAGCGCTTTCGTGACTACTCACATTATCACTATGAAAGTAAAGCATAGTTCCTTGATAATGTGAGTAGCGCTTGGAATTTCTCTATTTTTTCAGAGTGGTTGTTTTGCATATTCCGAAATCACCTGTTTACTGTGATCTTATTGCAATATATATATATATATATATATATATATATATATATATATATATATATATATATATATATATATATATAACTGGCCAATTAGCAAGAACTCATTTAAAATTAAGTCCTTTCTATATATATATATATATATATATATATATATATATATATATATATATATATATATATATATATATATATATATATATATATATATATATATATATATATATATATATATATATATATATATATAGACAGTAGACCGTCATTTAACACAACACGGTAGTTACGTTCCGAATTCCTTGTATATATACATGTATATATATATATATATATATATATATATATATATATATATATATATATATATATATATATATATATATATATATATATGTCGTGCCGAATATGTAAAACTGGTCAATTAGCAAGAACTCATTTAAAATTAAGTCCTTTCTAAAACTTTCTCTTATACGTTTAAAGATATATTTTTTTCATTAATGTTAATGTAAGAAATTTTAATTTTGCACCAATATAATCTTAGAAAACTTACCTAACATGATTATAACAAGAACAATTTATTTTAGCCTAACCCAACAAAATATATTTTAGATTTGTTTACAATAATTTAATACGAAACAAACACAGTGAAATATATTTTTTTTCGTTAGGTTTAGAATGATTTTGGCGAAATTATTGCATACTCAAATTTTCACTTGTCCTATATGGCAAGATGAGCGTTCCTACTTAAGCCAAGATCGCAAGTTCTGCCTATTCGGCACGACATATATATATATATATATATATATATATATATATATATATATATATATATATATATATATATATATATATATATATATATATATACATATATATATATATATATATATATATATATATATATATATATATATATATATATATATATATATATACATATATATATTGACAGGGAGTTGCAGTCCTACCTCTGTCTGGCTATGAGTTAGTAAGAGGTTGTGCCCTTCCTCATATAAAACGCTCTGAAAATTAATTAATATTCAGAGTGTCTGGTTCTGAAACTTGATAAAGAAGACGCAGGCATCTCTCTCGTTATCTCCCGGAGGCTAAAGTTTTGTGCTAGTGAGACTGAATACGAGTGTGATAAAAATTGTAAAGCAGCTTGCACATTCCCTCTTCTTCTGAATCAATGAACTTACTTGATTCCTTCGACGATCTAATAAAGTGAGAAACCAGGTGTCTATCATATACCTTGCCAAGACCGTGACCTTGCCCAAATAGAATAAACAGGGCGTCACCTTCAAAATAGGATTCTGAAATCTAGAAGAACTGTGGAAATATCCTACGATAGCTCTGCTTTGATCTACTGTCAAAAATTTCACACATACACACATACATATAATAAATTGCGACAAATATCATTATATTAATGATCTACAATGCCGACTGGAAAATGAGTAATATAAAAGTGCAATAGTTAGGTAACATTAACGCGATATTCCGCATGTTCAGCAGAATATTTTCCGCCTTCTCTGTATTTCGACTGAAGAAGCCTGCTGAGCCGGCGAAATGTCTGGTCAATAAAGGAAGTAAGATGCTGCACATGTGTCTGACTCATCAAACTGTGACTAAGCCTAAATATAATGCAATAAAGAAGACACACATGAGAGGAAAATAATCGATGCTGCTCTAGGACAAATATAATATAATTCTAAAATGTTTAAAGTAACTGAGATTCATGAAGTGCCGAAATTTCCGTAGAGTAACACATTCCTAGTTATTCCTTTTAGACTGTTGGTCTCTTTGAAAGGTTTGTTTGAATTAGATATTGAACATATATGTCCTAATTTAAAATTTTTATTAAAAAAATCTGAATAGTAGTTTCCATAATTAATTAAAGAAAAAATAAGAAAAAACATTTAAAGGTCCTCATTCAGTAATAACTTAATAACATCATAATTAATTTAAAATGATAAGAAAGTCATTTAAGTTATCGTCAATTAATCTAACGCTGAAGATAGAGTTAGCATATCTACAAAAAGCAATGTTTGGAAAGTCGCTCGTCATAGTCTCTACGATCCCATTCTCTTCATAAGGACAACCGGAATCACATCAGTTTAATGATCACAGATTACAGCCAGTTGACGTCAATAGTTTTTAAAATAATAATATTTGTCAGGTAACACTTCAGTTATTAAACACTCTGCAAAATTAAAGGTGAGTATCATGCATAATCATATTTCAACTTTTCCATTAAAGTTATGCTGTTACTTGGTATGATATCAGTATTATCAACATGATCATCGCAGGATGTACACCAAGAGGTGTATTTCTTTCAGCGTATATATGCCAAGAATTTTCTTTAGTCCTTGTTTTAGGGCTTAAAACATACTTGTCTGGTGATGAAAAGGTACCTGCAGCCTGAATGACCTTCGTTTAGTCGATAAGCTTTTAATTTCACTAAACAACCAACGTATCATCGTAGACATGCTGAGAGCTTACTGTAATCACCAGTTTAGGGATAAAAACATTCTTGTCTGGTGCCTAGAAAAGAGTGGGTGCATTCTTAAGGGTCCACTTTTTCGTCCACGTTAATGGCGCTCAGTACTAAAGTGAATTATGCGGCTAGAAAGCTAAGAATGTGTAGATGAATATTTACAGATAAGTTCAAGCTTTATGATGATAAATATTTGATCTTGCTTGGTTAGTTGTATAGGCTGAGAGGATGGTTGGTTAACTGGGTTTAAAGACAATCTGTTACATAACTGTTATTAACCACAGGAAACTCCCTTCACATAACTCTGTATATTTTTCTTCAAGAGTGAAGTAATGAACACTTCAAACTTACCTCTCCACTTGATGCACTCTCTCTAATTTAAATGTGGACTCATCAATTTTCGACTGTGGAGGTGGAAAAGCTTCAGCAATAAAAGAATCCAAGTTCAGCTCATTTTTCTGTAATCAATCACCTGAATCAATATTTTTTTATCGTAACAACAGAGTTGAAACACAAAGAGAGCCCAAGCAAAAGCAGTGGAATATAATTGTATTTCAAGCAATAATTAAGTCTTGCCCAATAAACGTAACTGAGGGAATTGTTATTGTTATTGTTATTGTTACCTTTACAAGAGAGAGAGAATGGGATCGTAGCCTCTATCATAGGAGAGATTCAAAGTATTGTCTTATTTTGAGGACGTGCAAAGTTTAAATGTTTTCCATAAATAACTTTCACTAATAATAAATGTTTAAACATATTTTTATTACCTGCTTTAATATAGGGATAGGGAATAGGATTTTCAGATGACTACACACACACACACACACACACACACACACACATACATACATACACACATATATATATATATATATATATATATATATATATATATATATATATATATATATATATATATATATATATATATATATATATATATATATATATATATATATATATATATATATATATATATGTCGTGCCGAATATGTAAAACTGGTGAATTAGCAAGAACTCATTTAAAATTAAGTCCTTTCTGAAATTTTCTCTTATGCGTTTAAAGATATATTTTTTTAATTAATATTCATGTAAATTTTTTTAATTTTGCACCAAAAGAATCTTAGAAAACTTACCTAACCTTATTATAACAAGAGCAATTTATTTTAGCCTAACCCAACTAAATATATTTTAAATACGTTTAAAATAATTTAGTACTAAACAAACACAATCAAATATATTTTTTCGTTAGGTTCAGAATGATTTTGGCGAAATTATTGCATACACAAATTTTCACTTGTTCTATATGGCAAGATGAGAGTTGCTATTTAAGCCAAGATCGCAAGTTCTGCCTATTCGGCACGACATATATATATATATATATATATATATATATATATATATATATATATATATATATATATATATATATATATATATATATATATATATATATATATATATATATATATATATATATATATATATATATATATATATATATATATATATATATATATATATATATATATATATATATATATATATATATATATATATATGTGAAAGATAAGCCACGGGGGTAGAAATCAAGTATTTTCACATTTCTCAGTGTGTCATCAGGAGTTGTGCAATGTTGGAAGGGAAGGAACAGGAAAAATAGGGTATGTTTTTTCAGAGTATGGTAGAGCGGTGGCACCAGCCTCTGACTGAGAAGTGTGAGAGTACTTGAGCTAAAGATCTCCACCACCCACCCCCGTGGCTTATCTTGCATTGTTAAGATCGCCTGTCTGCGATTGTTTTGAATATATATATATGTCGTGCCGAATAGGCAGAACTTGCGATCTTGGCTTAAATAGCAACGCTCATCTTGCCATATATGACAAGTGAAAATTTGTGTATGCAATAATTTCGCCAAATTCATTCTGAACCTAACGAAAAAAATATATTTCATTGTGTTTGTTTAGTATTAAATTACTGTAAACAAATCTAAAATATATTTAGTTGGGTTAGGCTAAAATAAGTTGTTCTTGTTATAATAAGGTTAGGTAAGTTTTCTAAGATTCTTTTAGTGCAAAATTAAAATTTTTTACATTAACATTAATGAAAAAAATATATCTTGAAACGTATAAGAGAAAATTTTAGAAAGGGCTTAATTTTAAATGAGTTCTTGCTAATTGACCAGTTTTACATATTCGGCACGACATATATATATATACATATATATATATGTATATATATATATACATATATATATATATATATATACATATATATATATATATATATATATATATACATATATATATATATATATGTGTGTGTGTGTGTGTGTGTGTAAATTTGCAACCCCCCAAAAATTCACAAATTCTCGTCACCAGATCCAACATATAAATTGTTTACCGATGATGCATAATTGTTATTGATATAATTAAATACATTCTCGGCTAGGATTAATTCAATTGATGTACTCAATGTATGTATTTCATGCACGAAGATAGCATAAAGTGTTTGGTGATCTTTATAACTATTCTTGTTTTTTATCTGCAACTGAATGTTAATTCGGAAACAATGATTATATTAAGACACTTGAAAAAACAGCAAGGCACAAAACCTTTCAACCAATATTTCCAAACAAAATACATATACGTATCTCCTCCTACAACGCATAGACGCTTACACATACACAATCATACACCCACACACACGCCCGTGTGTATAGCCAGTCAGAAACTGTTCCAAACTCACAACAATATTAACGAAAAAAAAATGGAAATAGGAATTCAGATCATAGACGATATCGGCCAACAGTCGAAGAGTATAATGCCAGGGAAACTGCCTGGTTCAGTAATTAGAAGGTAATTAACGTTCATTACCTGTCATGCCCAGGCATTTCTAGCAATTAACAGCTTAGTTGAAATAAAATTATTCGATAAGTAGATAAGTACTTGCTAATTGCTTACCCAAGTATTTAACAGATATACAAAGGTATTTCATTCATATTTACCAGATTAAGAGAGAGAGAGAGAGAGAGACTTTGCCTTACCTATTTGTCTGTGTGTGTACTCACCTAATACTACACCTACATTGTAAGTGAACATGAATTGTAACTGTATTCCGTCCCGTTACTGTAATCTGTACCACCCAGTGTATGTATGTGTGTGTGTGTGTGTGTGTCTGTGTATGCACTTACCGACTTGTGTTTACATGGGCCGATTATCCTGGCCCCGTCTTTTAAACTACTATCGCCGTTATTATTGGCCTCTGGCCTCGTAGGCATTATCGTACCTACTCTTGAAACTATGTATTAAGTTTGCCTCTACCACTTCGTTATCGAGCTCATTTTATTTATTAACCTCAGTGGAACTGAAATATTTACTTACATCCTTGTGGATAATCTGTGGCTTTAGTTTCCCTCTATAACCATCACTCCTTTGCCTCTCATTTCAAATATTCAGTACCTCTCTACTCTGTCAAGCCTCTGAGTATCTTTTATGTCATAATCATATCTCTCTTAATCCTTGTTTTTTCTAAAGTCGTCAGGTTCAGTTTATTTAGTTTTTTTTAATACGTCAATCTCCTCGACTCTGGCACTAGTCTTATAGTATACCTTAGGAACTTTTCTATTCTTTGCACATGCTTCAGCAGATGAAAGTTTCATGCTGGAGCTGCATACTCATTTATAGGCCAAACATATGTCGTGTAGAAAGTCGTAAAAGAGTTTTTCTGAAGGCAGTGCTGAGCTTAACTCTCCTCTTATATGCTGCAGATGTTATGGGATATATATGGACTTCTGGCGATTTGCTGGGTGCAATGTCCACTCAAGGTCTTTTTCCTTGAATGATATCTGAAGCTTCTCACCTATCATGCTGCTTTCCGTGTGATCATTGCCTCTCTCCATCCCGTTTTCAGAACCTTGCACTTCCTTGGGTTAAACTCCAGTAAGCACTGGCTTTACAATTCTTGCAAATTGGCTAGATCAAAATGTAGCATGTCTGTATCTTTTTCTTTCTTGTCTAATGAGATTACCAAGTAAAGAATTCGGTAGAGTTATTAATGAAAGAATTAAGGATAAGACAGAAAGCAGAACTGCAGATGAACAAGGAGGTTTTAGGAAGGGTAGAGCCTGTGTAGATCAAGTGTTACATTGATGTATATAAGTGAACAATATTTAGATAAAGGTAAGGAAGTTTCCGTTGCATTTATGGATTTAGAAAAGGCGTATGAGAGGGTGACTATGAAAGCAATGTTGCAATTATGTGAGATGGGTGGTAGGTTACTGTGTGTATGAGGATTGTGAGGCTCAGGTTAAGGAATATAGGAGAGAGAGAAACTATCTTACAGTAACAGAAGGAATTAGACAAAGATGCCTGATGTTAAAATGGTTGTTTAACTTATTTATGAAGGGATTCTAGTGGAAATGACTTCTAGGGTGTTGGGGAGAGGTGTGGGGTTAAAAGATAAAGGATCTAATACAAAGTAGGAGTTGTCATAGCTGCTTTTTGCTGATGACATGGCGATTTAGGGAGAGTCTGATGAGAAGTTGTCAAAGTTGATGTACGAATTTGGAAGGGTGTGTAAAAGAGGGAAATTAAAAGTGAACAAAGGAAAGAACAATGTTATGAGGATAACACAATATTTTGGTAAATAAAGCTTGGACGTCAGATTGGAGGGAGTATGGAGGAAGTAAATGTGTTCAGATATTTGGTAGTGGACTTGTCAGAAGATAGATCTATGAAAGACGAGATGATCCATAGAATTAACGAGTAAAACAAGGTGGGTGATCCATTGAAGCATCTGTGGAGGTAAAAAGGAAAATATATCAAGGTATAGTAGTACCAGCACTGTTATATGGTTTTCAAATATTTCAGCGAGGAGGAGACTGGAGGTAGTGAAGATGTCGTAGCTGACAGCACTGTGTGGTGTGAATATTATTCAGAGAATCATAGTTTGAAAATTAGAAGGTGCGGGGTTACTAAAAGTATTAACCAGAGGGCTAAGGAGGGGTTAATGAGGTGGTTTGGATATTTAGAAAAGATGGAAAAAATGGGATGACTTGAAATGTGTATGAATTTGTAGTTGAATTTGGAGATGAGGTGTAGTGGTCGTCCTAGGATAGTGTGGAGGGAGAGGGTAAAGGAGGTTTTGTATACGAGGGGCTTGGACATCCAACAGGAGTGTGTGAGAGTGTTAGATATGAGTGAGTCGAAGTAAATTCTTTTAATGACGACTTGTTGTTGGAGTGTGAGCAAGGTAACAGTTATGAAGAAATTCATGGAAACTTGTACCTCCCAACATCCCTCCTTCAGAGTACAGGCACTGTAACTCCCATCAACCCTACTTAAGAGTGCAGGCACTACATGTACATCGAACCAACCCTCCTTCAGAGTGCAGGTACTGTACCTCCCACTAACCCTCCTTCAGAGAACAGGCATTGTACCTCCCACCAACCCTCCTTCAGAGTGCAGGCTCTGTGCCTCCCATCAGTCTTCCTTAAGAGTGCAGGCACTGTACCTCCCACCAACCCTCCTTCAGAGTGTAGACACTGTACCTCCCACTACTCCTCCTTCAGAGCGCAGGTACTACATGTTCCTCCCACCAACCCTCCTTAAGAGTGCAGGCACTGTGCCTCCTACCAACCCTCCTTCAGAGTGCAGGTACTGTACCTCCCACCAACCCTCCTTCAGAGTGCAGGTACTACATGTACCTCCCACCAACCCTCCTTAAGAGTACATGCACTGTACCTTCCACAAACCCTCCTTTAGAGTGCAGGCACTGTACCTCCCATCAACCATACTTAAGAGTGCAGGCACTACATGTACATCCCACCAACCCTCCTTCAGTGCACTGTACCTCCCACCAACCCCCCTTAATAGTGCAGGCAGTGTACTCCCACGTCCAGGACTGAAGTCCGGCTAAACAGTTTTCCCAGAATTCCTTCATTATTTCCTCGTTCACACTCCAACAGCATTTCAAATCATAAAAATCTCTTGTCTCCATTCACTCCTACCTAACATGCTCAAACAAGCCTGTTGGATGTCCAAGCCCTTAACACTTAAAATCTCCTTTGCCGCCTCTCTCCAATCTCTTCCTGGATGATCCCTACCCCTTCTGCCATCCATTCCCAGGTTTATATGCCCTCCTAGGCAAACTATTTTCCTCCATCTTCTCCAAATATCCAAGTATGAAGCAAATACATAGAAAAAAATGTAAGAAGTTTTTTTTCTTCCTCAGAATTTAATAATAATTAGTATTAAATCCTAAGCCAATGTTGGTCTCCTGAGCGCCAGACAACTTGCTTCCTTTTTGTTCTCGCTTTAACTTGACAGTTTGTTCAAGGATGTTATGGTGTGAAGAATGTGCCATCCTTCAAGACTCCTAGTCTTAATGGCTAGAATGACCTCCACTTATCCTTACATAGATTAACGGCGATGAGGGGCAAGCCCACAGCGAGGCCAAACTATTGTTTGCAATTATTATTTTCGAAGCATCGGTAGCGTGGCGTGTGTACATTTCAATTAGATCGACACAGGGAAGTCCAAGTCGTCGACGATCTTATGGTGTATGACGTCAGTGGCTTGGTGTGCAGGCAGAGACCAAGGCAGGTACACAACTGCTCTACCCTTAATGGCAGAGACCAAGGCAAGTACAAGGAGCTTTGTCAAGCCGTTACAAACAGTAACGGCTTGACAAAGCTCCTGAAGAGTGAAACGTTGCCACAATAAAACTGTCACATTAGTTGCACTTGTGTCCTTTTACTTTACATATTGTCGGTAATTCTACCAACATTATTACGCATTTGAATTAATTATTTTACTTAAATTTATATGTACCTAGACATACGTAAATTCGAATTTCTCATTAAATCTTCTTTTTACCAGATTATTTTATATCAGTTACTATTTTGATTTTTCTGGAATTTGAATGCACGAATATTTTTATACGTGGTTACAGCTGCTAAGAAGAAGGAAAAGTTTTCACAGCAGTGACTTCCGTCATGATATCATGAGTGATCGTAACTGCTGATATGTGGGAGACTTGAGCCCAATCCTCTCGTAGCTAAACCAGGCAGATATATTAGAAATATGTTTTAATTCCGTAAAAACATTGGGATTTTGTTTATTTTCCATTAAAATGCAGTTTGGATAGAAAGTTTGATTCAAAACTATATAAATTTACCTGTTTCTCAATAATATATCATCAATTCTGTTATTCGTATGCAAATTTTAGGTAAAAATTTAAAAAAATGTTAGTGCACCCAGACACTCCACCATAGATTTCCTATAAGTTTGCTTTGAAGGAGTTCAGATGTCGAATGTTATTTCAGACTCGAAAACGCTCGGGGTTTGTGTTCTTGTGGGAATAATTTAATGCTGTCACACATTGCATGCTATCAGCTTCTGAATATTTTCCTCATGCTTCAATACGAACGAGTTGAATATTAACACACATTTACATATGTAATAGATTATGTGTGCGAGATTCCAATCCATATATCTTGCATCTCAGCCAGGCTGAGATATTCGATATATAGTGTCCATACCTATCCCCCCGTTTACCTGTACAATGAGAAATATAATCCCTTTATATACTCCACCTACTTACATGTACAAAGTACATGCAAGTGTACAAAGTATATGTAAGTTGGTGGAGTATATAAGGGGACTAATGTCAGTGTGATACTGACTGGTGTGTACGTTGCAGGACGCGACTAATTCAATATTCTCTTCATTATTCAGACGTTGTGCAGTAGTTGGCGCACAATGCTACTTGGCTTGATGTCTGTCACGGTGGATATGAGGATGGGTTACGATAATCATCTTGGTGATTGTCATTGGGTTAGGGGCTGTTGTGTTCGTGTGTTTGTCTGCCGTGGGGTATGGTAAAGGAAGCTGTGGGGAGCATTTGTGTACTTGCCTTTGTCTCTGCCATTAAGGATGGAGCAGTTGTGTACTTGCCTTTGTCTCTGCCATTAAAGATCTAGCAGTTGTGTGCTTGCCTTGGTCTCTGCCATTAAGGATCTAGCAGTTGTGTGCTTGCCTTGGTCTCTGCCATTAAGGATGGAGCAGTTGTGTACTGGTCATGGTCTCTGCCATTAAGAGTGGAGCAGTTGTGTACTTGCCTTGGTCTCTGCAATTAAGGATGGAGCAGCTGTGTACTTGCCTTGGTCTCTGCCATTAAGGGTGGAGCTGTTGTGTACTGGTCATGGTCTCTGCCATTAAGGGTGGAGCAGTTGTGTACTGGTCATGGTCTCTGCCATGAAGGGTGGAGCTGTTGTGTACTGGTCATGGTCTTTGCTATTAAGGGTGGAATAGTTGTGTACTTGCCTTAGTTTCTGCCATTAAGGGTGGAGCAGTTGTGTACTTGCCTTGATCTCTGCCATTATGGGTGGAGCAATTGTGTATTGGTCATGGTCTCTGCCATTAAGGGTGGAGCAATTGTGTACTTGCCTTGGTCTCTGCCATTAAGGGTGGAGCAATTGTGTACTTGCCTTGGTCTCTGCCATTAAGGATGGAACAGTTGTGTACTGGTCATGGTAGGCTACGTCAGACGTCTGTCAACAAAATATAGTTGAGAAATCTTGCTAAATTTTTTGGCTTATGATTGAGTGCAAGTCAACTTTTTTCTGTGTTTATTTGGATGATAATACTGATTTAAATTTCGGTGTGGTAGAGTTCATTATATAAAGACCTTTCAAGGGGTCAAAACAAAAATAAAAACACCTGTAATAAATAGCAAAAGAACATAAAAAAATAATAAATAATAAAAAACGACATAAACATCAAAATAATAAGAAAACATCATCAAAAACATTCACATCAACCTCGACCAAAGTTATCGAAGAGATGAGCTGGATTCCGCTGTAAATTTTATGCACACAATCAAGATACAAAGTGATACACTGACTGGTAGACTAAATAAAGGTTTGGGACATTGATACGTAGCACAGGAGACATGTGGAAAATATTTAATTTGCCCAGTGATCCGGTTCGAAGGACCAACGGGCAAATTAAATGTGGAAAATAGCATTTAGCTGAATGTATCGTTATGTACATAACAGTAAATGAACAGATAATTATTATTTATCAGTTAGACAAGTAGGAATTTGGGACACCTAGGTCGCAAAAAATGTCCCCCTTCGATACCTACCACTGTCATATCCACAAGTTGCTCTGGACCTATTAATTAAATGAAATATACATCACCAGGAATGCTGGTAAATATATAAATTTGTGGAGTGTATATTAAAATTAAAAAAGGATTATATATACACACATTTACATAACAGAAGGAAAATATATCTTAATATCACTCACCAATTTGACTGGATATTAAGTTGTATCATACTCAGAAAAACCTCACTAACTAAATTTATGAAAACACTGGCCAGAATTATACACAAATCTAGAGAGCTTATCTGAGGTTCCTGGAGCTGTCTTGTCCAGTCGTCTGATATCTCAAGTTATGCAGGAATGCATGTCCAACAATTTCGCCTCCTATTTGAGAGGTGTCAGCCCAATTTTAACCTCTAGAGCACGAAAATTCTTCCCCATTACACTAACGTTGTATCCAATTCAAAACCAAGATGGCGAGTCTCTTCTGCGCAGGCGCAGCTTCCCGTTTTCCATTACATAAATTTTAAATACAGTATGGCCATCTATTTACATTTAATAACTACTGTATTTCTGGAAAATATATACACTATTTTCCACAAGACAGATGAATATTTCTGACATAACCAAACACATAGGATGGAGAGAGAAAAACATTTCAAAGGATTATGATAATATTTCTGACTTCAACATGAAGCTCATGCTTTGATTATTGCGCCCCTCACGGAAGGTTCCTTGATGTTGGTGAGGGGCTCTTGATTTAGGGAATTGGATCTGTGCTCCAGTTCCCCGAATCAAGCCTGAATGCCTTCCACATCCCCCCCAGACGCTGTATAATCCTACGGGTTTAGCGCTTCCCCCTTAATTATAATAATAATTTGATTATTGCTGAAATAAACAATGGAATTTATTTTTTGCGTATCTGGATTAATCTAAATCCAACTGTGTTTTCGGAGCTGGGTCTAGGCTCTCATATTGTTTGGTCAACCCAAGACTGCAACCAAGGGGAGTTTAGGGGGGGGATGCCTAGACCGCAACCAAGGGGTTTAGGGGGGATGCCTAGACCGCAACCAAGGGGAGTTCAGGAGGAAACCCAAGACCGCAGCCAAGGGGAGTTTAGGGGGGGAGGCCTAGACCGCAACCAAGGGGAGTTCAGGAGGAAACCCAAGACCGCAGCCAAGGGGAGTTTAGGGGGGGATGCCTAGACCGCAACCAAGGGGAGTTCAGGAGGAAACCCAAGACCGCAGCCAAGGGGAGTTTAGGGGGGGAGGCCTAGACCGCAACCAAGGGGAGTTCAGGGGGACCTAGACTCTTCCTCCTGGCAACATTTTGCTCTCGCTTTCCCCGGAATTCTCATAAATAACAAAACATTCTGGTGAGGATAAACATACAGGTGAAATATACTGTAAGACTAGATGACATAGTTGTCATATGCAGTGCTGGTGATACGAGAAGTGACGAAAAACAATTAGCCATTTTTTTGACAGGATTATATTTTGCTGCATGAGTTACGGCACAGAATCTCTGAGGTAGGTATAAGGCTTGTCAGGAAACAGGACAAGTGTTTCCTGACGTGGTTCTTAGTCATATGATGACCCGGAGCTGGAGCTTTTAGTCATCTGACCGAGGCTTTCAGCTGGTTTACCGGTCCGCCCCTTGTTATATCAGTGTCGCTGACAGTACTAACAAAGACTACTGATGCTGTAAACTTTTAGTCAGATACCTTGTTTTTTATATATATTTAAAAAGTGTTGCATTAAAGAGATAAGTATAACTAGGGATTGTCGTGAGGGTATAACTAGAGATTGTCGTAAGGGTATAACTAGGGATTGTCGTGAGGGTATAACTAGGGATTGTCATGAGGGTATAACTAGGGATTGTCGTGAGGGTATAACTAGGGATTGTCGTGAGGGTATAACTAGAGATTGTCGTAAGGGTATAACTAGAGATTGTCGTAAGGGTATAACTAGGGATTGTCGTGAGGGTATAACTAGGGATTGTCGTGAGGGTATAACTAGGGATTGTCGTGAGGGTATAACTAGGGATTGTCGTGCGGGTATAACTAGGGATTGTCGTGAGGGTATAACTAGGGATTGTCGTGCGGGTATAACTAGGGATTGTCGTGAGGGTATAACTAGGGATTGTCGTGAGGGTATAACTAGGGATTGTCGTGCGGGTATAACTAGGGATTGTCGTGAGGGTATAACTAGGGATTGTCGTGAGGGTATAACTAGGGATTGTCGTGAGGGTATAACTAGGGATTGTCGTGAGGGTATAACTAGGGATTGTCGTGAGGGTATAACTAGGGATTGTCGTGAGGGTATAACTAGGGATTGTCGTGCGGGTATAACTAGAAACTGTCGTGCGGGTATAACTAGAAACTGTCGTGCGGGAGGCAGAATAAATGGTGGTGATAGTCGCCAATATGACTTGTTCTATATTAAAAACCCTACCAAAGCAACAAAAATTCCAAATATACAAATTAAATGAAATATAAATGACCCTACTGTAGATTAATAAGCAACAGGTTAAAACATCTCGTGGGTAAAAGAAAGGCATTTATAGGAGAATCCAAATAAGAGAATGTCACCTTATTGGCAATTATCTTCAAATTAAGAAAGGTCAAAAAATGAACAAGGGTTACCAAAAAAAATGGAAGTGAAATTTAGGTAGTGAGGGAATCAAAGATCAACCAAAAAAGTTTATTTCAGGTATACAGGCATAAGATTAGGAAGGAAGTTGAGGATGACACTACAGTAGATGCTACATCTGAATCAAAACTGCTTCACAGTCAGATAAGTAGAAAGACTTCAGCAGCGTGTAGAACTCAGTAAACAACAAGGAAATCTGCGATGTGTCGAATGAACGCATTAGAGATCATATCAGTGTAAATGATAAATACCGGAAAGCTTACTGGAAGGGAATACAAACGGTGCACAGCTGGAAACTAAAGGCTCAAATGAGTCACAGAGATACCAGCGTCAGGGTGGTAAGGGAGTGGAATGACCTCTACCAAGAGGTGGTGGAGGCAGTAATATGTAGTTTTAAGAATAGCTACGACAGCGTCCACGAGGTTAGGATGGAGTAAATCCCGCAACGGGCAAGTTGAAATGTGAGGCCAGGAGCTAGGACGCGATTTCTGCAACCACATATAGATAAGTATATAGGATAGTACATTCACACCTAAGTAGAAATGCACACAGGTATGTACGCATGCACAAAGATTGGTGAGTACACACGCAAACAACTACCAAAGTACAGACACACAGGTGAGTACATACACAAACAGCGAGGGAAGTACACATGGACAGAGCAAGGCTAGTACATACACACAAAGCGAGGTATATGTATACACGCGCGCGCAACTCATTGCACTCATATAGGTGAGTACACAAAGATAAGTGGTGAGTACACAGACAAAAATACACATCAGGCGATCGAGAGTCAAGCAAGGAGATCGGGAGCTAGATCTTTTTTTTCACCGCACTGAGGAAAAGCGGTAAAAAATGTGCTTTTATCCTTCGATCCCTGAGATTACTTAACTTCTGGGCTCAGATTGAAGATCTTTTTCACTCACTATCATATTTACGTCCTCCACTATCAAAAAACCAGCACCCACCATCATGAAATTTCCCATCACCATTTTCACTATGCTTTTTGATAAATACATTGAAATCTTTTGAGTATTCATGATAGTCCTCCAGTAACCTTCATATTTTTTTATCAGTCTTTTAGAGGTTTTATAAATTTGGTGATATATACATATTTGGTACAGTGTTGTTGTTGATGTACAGAGCCAAGTGGTAAAGCAGCCGACTTACCTCCTAACTCCAAAGATAAGTTTTTGACATACATTCGTAAACCACTTTCTGTATAATTACCATTTAGGTTAGGTCATGTAAAAAAAAACGCACATAAGAGACTGAAACCTATGACGACGTTTCGGTCTGACTTGGTCCATTAACTAAGTTTTGGCCTCCTATGTGCGGGTTATTTGTGTATTGTTCCAGTCACGGTATTGTGCCTTTTTTATTCTTTAGGTTAGACCACGTTTGGCTAGGTTCTGCTAGCTTAGCTTATATTAATAACCAATTAACCATATTTAACCACTTATAACATATATTAACGCAAATAAATGTAATAATGCGTCTAGGCAAGAACAAAAAAATCAGAGAACGACCATGAAGACTTCAGAATCGTTATAGCAGTGGTTCCCAAACTTTTTCAGCTTGTTACCCAATTTAACATGCCACATAAAGCATGTTACCCCTTTCACAAAATGTTGTTATTATTGATATATATGGCTAAACGTGAACGTATACAGCCTCGCATACTCTGCTAATCCTAGCAAAACCATTGAAAACGTAACAACCACACATACATTATATATAAAATTAATAATAGCTACAAATTCACAGTAACAGTGGGTAAATACTAACTATATACTGCACAGGGCAGTACACATACATACCAGCTTATGTCTACCTCGGCTGATGCTCACAGATAAACTGACAGTGTGAAATAGAGGCAGCCTCAGGAAGTGAGTGACGCGTACTGGACAGGTCGATCTGGGCTACTGAGTGACTTTTGTCCTGAAGCATACTTGTCAAAATACTTTTGGGTTTCCACACACTTAGCTATATATTTCTTCTTTTCTAATACTGTATATTAGTTTTTGATGTTTATTGTTATTTGGTTTAACTTTATTACTTACTTATAATAGGTTTACTTTACAACTTTATATACTAAGACAAAGTTAACAATAATCCTCATACCGGGTACCGCATTGTTTTCTTGATTTTCAGAATTCATAACTTTTTTCTGTCACCCCTCCATTACCCCCTAAAAATGGTTAAATTACCCCCAGGGGGTAATTTACCCCCAGTTTGGGAACCACTGCGTTATAGTATTCAGATCTTCACTGTTAAATGTCAGCCGCTCTACTGACGATCTTCAAATAAATTAATAACAACGTTAAGAAGATGGGTTTGGCTGTAGTTCAAGAATTATTAAAATTAGCTGGATCAAGAAGTGCAGTAATGGAGACATGAATGAGAGTCTACACAGTGTGCCCAGATGTGCGTAAGACGCCAGACAGCACCATCGACACTGAAAAGTAAAGGAAGACGCATAGAACACAAACACTAAGTCTGTAAGGAAGAAATACAGGTGCACAAATAGTCGTTGGTGTAAGAGGAGCTGTAAGCTTACTAAAATAGCTCATGACGAATGTGATAGAGCGTCCGGACCCCAGCTAGCGAACCCGGGTTCAATTCTGGGGCAAGTAGTAATGCTGTACATTCTTCCTTACACCTGTTCTCCTGTTGAACTAACAGTAAGTAGGTACCTGTGTGTTAGCAGTCTGTTTCAGGTGGCATCCCGGGGATGTGTTAATATGCCTTAGAAAGGTTTTGGCTGTGAAATTAAGAAAGGTATGATAATAGCTTATAGGGAGTATAATCAACTTGTAAAACCCTAGAGGAAGTAAGGGAAATATAATAACAGTTGTCTAGAAAATGAAACAAATAAAAAATAGATCGGTATGAACAGAAGCAATAGTATTTTTATTTTCGGTTGTTGTTGAACTTAAAGTATCAAAGATATTTAAACTAAAGAAAGCATTTTTATAATTATTTATTATAAAAACTTATTAACCTAAGATAACCCAAAACATACAATTAATCTGGCATATTTATTTTTAAGGTCTTTCTGGTCCTCTTCTGTAAAGTGAGACCAACAGAAGTTAACTAACTCCCAGGTACCTCGTCACTGTTACCTGAACATTGGTACATAAGGATAAACATAACTACTGAAGGAGACTCCAACCGTGGTCCTATCACTCAGATCCAGCTCCGTACCACTGAGTAACGAGGCTCTCAATAGGAAGATATCACAGAAAGCACTTCCAAGATATTTCTATGCCAGAGACCATCATCTATAACTCAACTCTCCTTTTCCCCAGCTCCAGGAGTTTCATAGTATATCTTTCTCATCTCCTCTAAGGCATATAATCAGCAAACTCTATATAATTCACAATAAACAACTGTCCATGAATATACAGGATGGTCGGAGACGCGAACGGCTATCCTGTATTTACTGTGACTTATAATAACGGAGGAATACTAACTTTCATTTACATTCGATTGTTGTGGCTATATATTTGTTGTGTGTTGTAAACATCTGGGAGTTTGTCCAATAATATACATGTAATCTAAAATTAGTGAAACTAACTTGCTACTGTCAATTAGTATTGATAATTGTGTTTATGTTACTGTTATTTTGCAAATGAAAATAATATATACCCCTTATATTAAATTACCAAGTAGTATTTGTTACTCATGGTTGGGAGAACTAAATTTATGGTAGGGTTTTCGTGCTAATTACTGGTCTTGTGCAATAGTGATTATATTGTGAGTTTATTCGGCATATGTATAAATTTATTAAGTGAATATAACCTTGTGATAGTAGGCTATAACAGTGAGCTATCATTTTGTGGCAATAGTACCACTACCTTTTACATTTTCCACTGATATTTCTGACAAAGCCTAATGCCTCGTCTGAAGCTTAGCAAGTCTTGTATATTTCTCCAATTATTTCTCAAAACAGCGATTAAGCGATCAAAGAGATATGAAATACAGAAACAGAAGAAGTTGTGTAGTAGTTATGAGGTAAGTAGGCTTAAAGTTGCCAGTCCCTCAACCTCGGTGTGTTTAACCCCATATCCTCGGTGAATGTGACAATGACCACCTAATATCTATATCTCCACAACTTGTGCTATCTTTTCTCAAAAATTATGTATGTTACAAAGTGTTATTGTCATTACAGAATAAATTATTTCATGAATACTGACGGCCTCTCCTAAAGTGACATTATGTCTGAAGAATCATTTTATAGATTGAATTTAGTCACATACCCTAGCACGAGGATGTCAAAGAAAATTTTCTATGATTTTCAAATATGATAAAATGCAATCAGAATTTCGTAAAAAGTAAATTGAACATAAATTCAAAATATTTAACACTTTAAATATAATATAGCCAAAAAGGGCAGAGACATATAAATGGCACTGAATTTTCAAGTATAATTTTCCCGAAGGGACAACACAATTTTCTTCTGGAGGTGACATTGTGTTCAGAGGATGGTAGCTCACGATGTTGCGAAGAATTCAAGGATTAGCTAATGTACAGTACTTATAAACAACCTTCGAGAGTGATATGAGCATAGTCAAAGATGTGTACATTGCAAGTCTCCAGAAGAAGTGATAAATGTGGTAACAGACTTTTCAGTTTAGATAGATGTTTTACTCAGAGAATTCGCCAGCCTCTTGTCAGTACCAATGTATCCTCGCTGTAGGCAAAAGGAAATAAAGTGTGACGTTTCTTTAGGCTTTATTTTAATTAAAGTCTTTACTGGTAAACATCAAGAACTAGTTTACTGTTAGAGTGCTTAGCAATATGAGGGTGAAGTGCTCAGTCTGACTCTAGACAAACACCAGGTGCAGGTTATACTAACAGAAAGTGACTCCATAACCAATATCAGAATATTCAGGAGACACCTGCAACTACAAATATACCCAACAAATGGAGCCACCTATACTCGGGCCTGCCAATTAGCGTCAATGTTGCCGGTAATCTCTGGGTGTCTGGAAAAACTTGAAAAACAAGATTTATATACTTTTTCCCTTATATTAAATTTAATATTAATAGCTGAATGAATTTATAAAACATTTTGATATTTCTAACATATTATTTTTTAATAAATTTCACTGTCATCATTCTAGCTTCCTAGAACGAGATATGGCAAATTATATTCACAATTTCAGCTGCAACTTGGAATACATAATTCCTTCAATAAATGTATAAATATTTCATGTTATAAGTGATATGCCGGTTCAGTATCTCATATACTTTTTGTTATTTTATGTGAGTGGTTTTTCCCCTTCTATCTTATTTCTTGATTATGGTCATCATCCTTATGTATTTGCAGAGTAGTTTAGCTTTATATTTTTACCTTCGATGCTTTTTCATTCTCGACTTGCTACTCCTCTTCCAATTTTAAAAGCACATCCGCTGGCTTACTGAATTTTTAACTGCTTTCATATTTAATTTTTGATGTCTGATTTTAACTTATCACTCTAGCCCCTCCATAGTCCTCTTCAACTCAGGTGCTTTCTTCCTATTTTACAATTCTATTCCCTATTGTTAATATGAGCCTTTTTGTTCCTGCTGATACCTTTTGACTGTCTTCTATCATCTCACTGATGGCCTGAGAATCCTTTTCCATCTTTCTTTGTAATTTGTTCTGGAAATCTTTCATTCTTACTGTCTTCTCTTCTGTACTCTGTATTTCTTATTGTCCCACCTACCCTTTCTTTTCCAAACTTACTTAAATATTTTACACGTTAGCACTGTGCTGGCAATGGCTACAGGTAGTCTTCCATAAAATATTTCTCCTGTGTTAGATTTCCGCAGCATTTCTGGTTCATTTCCACCTCGCGTTCTTGCTCTTTCTTTGACAAGCAAGTTTATGGAAGTTTGACATGAGCTTCTTGCTGTTGCCTCCCTAAGTTTTGCTCTCAATATTTTCGCTCAATCCTTCCCCTGTCCTTCCTTCTCCAAATATTGATCAGAGTCCTTCCAGTCTATTTCCTTGTAAAAGAAATTCTCAGTGATCATCTGGCTGTGTTGCAGGCCTCCTGCCTTGCAGTCTTGATGAGCAACTGTTGTTGAAGGTGTTATAACTCTATTTCACGTAGACATTGAGTCATTTTGTTTTGTCAGGAAAGATGACAGCCCACACATATGGCTACAGGGGTCGAGCTTCAGCTCCTGGCCCTTGCCTGTTATTTGATCGTGACTGGATTCACTTACTCCTAGCACCGTGTGTTCAATCATACCTAGTCTTACAGCTGTGTACTCGTATGCTCCCACCATTGATTCATACTGATCATCGTACTTCCTGGCCACCCTGAGAGTGAAAAATTTCTTGACCTCCATTTGTCTGTGTCCACCGTCTGTGCTTCCCGCTGGTGACTGCATTCTTCCTCGTCTATCTTCAGTGTAAAATATTATATCTTCTTTGTCAGTATACGTATCTTGGGTCAACACTGTCACTACTGCTCAGAAAAGTCAATTTTGTTGTTTCATGGTTGTCTACTTGTATTTACTAGAGAAACTTTAAAATTACTGTCTTAGTTCACGGAGATTTTCGTGTTATTTAGCAATTTTGTGACCTCTGGATAATTTCGATACTACATCAGAGTTGTCAAGGAAGTATATGTGTGTGTGTACTCACCTAGTTGTGGTTGTAGGGGTCGATTCACAGCTCCTGGAACCGCCTCTTCACTGGTTGCTACTACGTTACTCTTCCTGCTCCATGAGCTTTATCATACCTCTTTATAAAGCTATGTACGGATTCTGCCTCCACTACATCACTTCCCAGACTATCCCACTTCCTGACTGCTCTGTGACTGAAGAAATACTTCTTAACATCCATGTGATTCATCTGAGTCTTCAATTTCCAACTGTAACCCCTTGTTGCTGTGTCCCATTTCTGGAACATCATGTCTCCGTCCACCTTGTCAATTCTTCTCAGTATTTTATATGTCAATATCGTATCCCCCCTATCTCTCCTGTCTTCCAGTGTCGCCAGGTCGATTTCCCCTAACCTCCCCTCGTATTACATGCCCCTTAGCTCTGGGACTAGGCTTGTTGCAAACCTTTGCACTTTCTCTAATTTCCTTACGCGCTTGGCTAGATTTAGGTTCCAGAATGGTACCACATACTCCAATATAGGCCTGACATACACGGTGTACACGGAACTGAACGATTCCTTATTGAGATGTTGGAATGCAATTCTTGGGTTTGCTAGGCGCCCATATGCTGCGGCAGTTATTTCGTTGATGTGCGCCTCAGATGTGCCTGGTGTTATACTCACCCCAAGATCTTTTTCCTTGAGCGAGGTTTGTAGTTTCTGACCCCCAAGACTGTACTCCGTCTGCGGTCTTCTTTGCCCTTCCCCAATCTTCATGACTTTGCACTTGGTGGGTTGAACTCCAGGAGCCAATTGCTGGATCTGGCCTGCAGCCTGTCCAGATCCCTTTGTAGTTCTTCCTGGTCCTCGTCCGACTGAATTCTTCTCATCAACTTCACATCATCTGCAAACAGGGACACTTCGGAGTCTATTCCTTCAGTTATGTCGTTCACAAATACCAGAAACAGAACCGGTCCTAGGACTGACCCCTGTGGAACCCCGTTTGTCACAGGCGCCCACTCTGACGCCTTGTCGAGTACCATGACTCGCTGATGTCTTTCCGACAGGTACTTCCTGATCCACTGCAGTGCCTTCCCTGTTATACCTGCCTGGTCCTCCAGCTTATGCAATAATCTCTTGTGTGGAACTGTGTCAAAAGCCTTCTTACAGTCCAAGAAAACGGAATCTACCCACCCCTCTCTCTCGTTTTAATGCTGTCACCCTGTCATAGAACTCCAGTAGGCTTGTGACACAGGATTTTCCGTCCCTGAAACCGTGCTGATTGTCACTGATAAGCTCATTTCTTTCTAGGTGTTCCACCACTCTTCTCCTGATAATCTTCTCCGTGACTTTGTATACTATGCTTTTCAGTGACACTGGTCTGTAGTTTAATGCTTCGTGTCTCCTTTTTTAAAGACTGGGACTCCATTTGCTGTCTTCCATACCTCAGATAGTTGCCCTGTTTCGATAGATGTGTTGAAGATTGTTGTTAGTGGCACACAAAGCGCCTCTGCTCCCTCTCTCAGGACCCATGGAGAGATGTTATCCGGCCCCATCGCCTTTGAGGCATCTAGCTCGCTTAGCAGCCTCTTCACTTCTTCCTCGGTTGTATGTACCTACTGCGTGCAACACTTGATGGTGTATCATACCTCTCTGTCTTTCTGGAGTCCCTTCCGTCTCTTCTGTGAACACTTCTTTGAATCTCATGTTGAACTCCTCACATACTTCTCGGTCGTTCTTTGTGATCTCCCCTCCTTCCTTCCTCAGCCTGATCACCTGGTCCTTGACTTTTGTTTTCTTCCTAATGTGGCTGTATAATAGCTTTGGGTCAGATTTGGCTTTCACTGCTATGTCATTTTCGAACTGTCGTTGGACCTCCCTTCTTACCTGTGCATATTCATTTCTTGCTATTCGACTACTCTCCTTATTCTCATGGGTCCTTTGCCTTTTATACTTATTCCATTCTCTACCACACTTGGTTTTGGCCTCTCTACACCTCTGAGTGAACAAAGGGCTCATCCAAGCCTTCTCGTTGTTACCCTTAGATACAAACCTCTCCTTGGCTTCCTTGCATATTGTTGCCACATATTCCATCATCTCATTTACTGACTTCCCTGCCAGTTCTCTGTCCCACTGAACCTCGTGAAGGAAATACTTCATGCCTCTGTAGTCCCCTGTCTTGTAGG